>NC_051437.1:10783466-10837443 GCF_001649575.2 Kryptolebias marmoratus | reverse complement strand
GGGGGGGGGGGAGAGGGGGGGGGGCAGCAGCAGGATCAGAAACTGAGTGTGACTTTTCTTGTTCCTGTAAAGGTGGCCGGGGGTCTGTCTCGAGATGAGAGAGAGAGAGAGAGAGAGAGAGGGAGAGAGAAGCAGGACAGTACCATAGCTGTAGTGTCTGACATACAAGAGGCTCAGCTATCTCTGTGTGTGTGTGTGTGTGTGTGTGTGTGTGTGTGTGTGTGTGTGTGTGTGTATGTTGCAGGCTAGTGTCAAATACTTGTCTAGACTGTGACAAATACCTCCTGCTAGTCTCACTACAATTACCTGCAGGATTAGCTATGAAACATAAGTGTTGGCACTGCTGATGCTGAGTGAAGATCAAAAGGTTGCTGCTTGTTTCCAACAGCAGCAAACTCCCAGGGAAACTTCATTTCAGCCTTATTGTGTTTACTCTGCTTTCTCTTCCCTTCCCTTCCCTTCTGTCTGGGCAGGTCTGCGTGCATGCAGGCGACTGTGCAGGCTGACACACAGCAAAAAGCAACTGCACAAACTGAAGCACAAGGTTAAGTAAGAACGGATGGGTTCAAGCCTCACTCTGCTCTATCACTTTTAACTTGCTGTGCTCAGACATGAGCGGCTTTTACTGACATGCGTTTGTTTTTTTTTTGTTTTTTGTTTTTTTGTTTTGTTGTGAGGGGAAAGAAGAGACGGGATCCCCGAGGTGTAAAACTTACCGTGAGCGGTTTTACTTCCTGAAGCTGACTGTTGGACAAAGACGACCAGACAGAACCCTACAAATCCCAGACTCGCGCGGATCCAAGCGTGCACATACATGTTAACTTTCTCCGGAGTTCAGCGCGAGCACTTTCCGAGGTCGGAGCGATGCGCAGAGGCAGGAGCGCGCAGATGGGGTGAGTGTGGCAGAGGGAGCTCTCCTCTTCTTCCCGCAGACAGGATAACTGTGCGATCCTCCTCTTCTTTTTTCTTTTCTTTCTTTCTTTTTTTTTTTCTTTTCTCTTTTTTAAAGTCCCGTGAACGCCTGCTGCTTATTTGAGTTTTAGGTGGCTGGGGTTGAGGAGGAGCAGGAGGAGGAGGAGGTGGAGGAGGTGGAGGTGGAGAGCCCGACAACGCGGAGCGCAGTGAGGCTTTTCTGTTATCATGTTTCGAGCCCAGATCCGACGTCAATTTGAGAAAGAGAGAGCGAGGGCAGAGGAGGGAGAGAGGGGAAGAGATGGAGCCCTGGAGGGGGAGGAGAGAGGAGGAAGAAGCGCTCCGGACTCTCTCTCTCTCTCTCTCTCTCTCGGTTTTCTTTTTTTTTTTTCTTCTTTTCTGCAGGAATTTACACACAGGTGTTGGCTGGGCTCAAGGTGCGCAGAGGTTACCGCGTGCACAGAGGTGCGGGTCGGGCTCGTGCACCTGCGTAAAAAAATTACAATAAACAAATAATAATAATGAAAATAAATAAAAAAAGCGTCACGGCGGCGTGGGGGAAAGCAATGATTGAAAGGGGGTGGGGGTGGGGGGAAAGACAAGAAAACGATTTATTATGGATGGATTTATTAAACAACCCGCATGGGAAAAGTAATGGGCTGTAGATTGAAGCGCAGAGTTCACCCAGCCCAACAAAACTGAGCCAGAGGTGACTTTTTTACTGGATCTTATTGTCCTGATGACGCAGTTCTGATCAAACCTCTCATTTAAAGAGACTTCTTGTCAGGAGAGGGTCTAGAAAACATTTCATGGGTTCCAGGAGGGACGCAGATGAGGCGTGGAGCACGTGGCCCGCTAAGGAAAACAAGAAATAAACTATATGTTTACAGTTACAGTTTTATGATGCATATTAGAAATCTTTGTGTATAGGTGTGAGCCAAAGCATGGTGTTTGAATTCATATTAATGCTTATATGAAATTAGGTCAGAACAAATGTCTGGATCTGCAAATTAAAAATGATAAACTATTTCTTTATATATAAACACTGGATAGGCTATATAGGCATACATTAAAAGAAAAACACCCAGCTTGGCCTGTTTGTCTACATGAGCGGTTCCACTTCACTTCAAACTCAGGTGAAATGGCATTCACATCTTCTATCAGACTCTCAGAGGGTACTTTATCACGTAGCAGGTCATGGGTGTCTAGCTTGGTTAGGATCTTCATTTTCAGGTCAGCTGGCCTCATATTCAGTTCCTCAGGGCGTTTCAATGGTGCCTATGCTTTGCTGGTGGGGATGATGATGCGGCAGGGCTCCCCCTTGCCAAAGCATCTTCGTTGTCCCTCGTCAGTCTCTAGGTGTGATAGCAGATTTTCGAAACATTGGGTCGGAAGTTCTTTCTGTGTTAATCTGGATGCTGAGTATGAAAGTTTCCACAGTTCCCAGATCCTTCCCAGACAACCCCTCCCTCTAGGCTTGCTCATATAATAGCATTACAACAGCACTGAGTTCTCTGCTTTTATATAATACATACACCTTATGAGTTATTATACAGCTTGTTTCCTCCTTTCTTTTCTTTTCTTCTTTCGCCAGGTTGTGCCATGATGTCGAAACTCTGTGGTGCGAGTGTCGTGTCCTTTGGTGCAAGGCCATATTGTTTAACAACACCACATAGCTGAGGTGACCATAAGAATGTCTCGTTGTTTGGTGTCGGAACTGATGCCAAGTTGAGTTATAAGAAAACACCATTGTGCGTGATGGCCGTTGGCTGAAGTAGAGCTCACACGCCCTTTTACAGGTCTTGTTTTTCATCCTGTTGTGCCACCCTCCTCACTCGGATAGAGCCAGTTGGGGAGCTGGTTTAGACGCCAATGACCCGTCGATGCAGCAGGTTGTTCTGGATTACGATGTAACGATGTTTTCAAGAGTGATGGTAGGATGGAGCGAGAGATGGATCAGCTTCTTCCTCAGTAAAGAGGACGTTGCTCTGATCTATCATAGTGAAAAAAGAACTCAGTTAAAAGACAAGGCTCTCGATTTACTGGTCTGTCTTCGTTCCAGCCCTCACGTATGGACATGAGGTTTGGATTGTGACTGAAAGAACGAGATCCTGGATCCAAGCGGCTGAAATGAGCTTCCTTCATAGGGTGGTCAGGTTCAGCCTTAGAGGTAAGGTTCACAGCAACGGGGTCCGAAACTGTGCAAAAATCATCCCTTCAAACATTAACAATTTGTGGCACATTCTACACATTATAAGCAGATAAACTGTTTCATTTTACTTTTATTTACGTCTCCTGCTACACCTTTTAGTTAATAAACATCTGGTCTCATCAAGTTTCTCTGTTCTGTTTGAAGCACCATTGACACTGACCAAACCAGCATACAACAGTACTGGGGAATGTTGCATTCACTTTCACTCTAAGATGCATTTTATCCATGTAAACAGCAGCTAAGACTGCATAAGTGTTTAAATTTTGTCTTAAACTGTTGTGATATCTGGGAGTGACCACTATAGGGTTGGTACGGATGCCACTGTGCTCCTGCTGCCCTTACCTAGAATCTATAATTTGGCCAAAATGCCCATAACATTGTAATCAAAGTTACTTATTATATTGTGAAATTTCTGTATAAATGAATTTTCGGACTTTCCAATAAACACACACTAAGACGAGTCAAAAGTTCATCCGCAGAACTTGCGAAACATATAAGAAGTGGAGAAAATTACAACAGATATTTTTAAAATGTAATACTTCAAGTGATTTCCAACCATATCATTCCTATTTAGAGGTCAGTCGGGGTTCATAAGCAATTTCCTGTCTGTGTTACTGTTAGAACCGGAGCTGCATAAAAAAGCTGAAGTGTAAAAATATGCACATAAAAGCTTTTTTTTCTTTGAGCAGAAGAATAGTTTATATCAAGCTGAATGAACCACAGCAGCTGTTTAAAGCACAGTCCAGGATGAATCACTTCCTCAGGTATAATAACTAATAATTAGTAATTGTTTACAGGAACCCTGATGAAAGCTTTATGTGAATCATCTGGTAGATAAAAACAAAAGCCTGGATGCAGTAAACAGTTTCTCTCATCTGGGTCCAAAACCATAAGCAACACCATATTATTGGTCTGTCAGTATTGAGTCCCTCCCTGTAGGACATTTAGCTCAACAGCTACATTTTCCTCATTGATTTCTTTCCTTTTCTTTGAATATTTGAACCCCGTCTGGTGCCAGAAATCAGTCAAATTGAGATCATCTCATGCATTTAGTGAGAAACACATGTCCTTAATTGAAGGCCTAGAATTCCTGGAAGGAATGCATATTGCCCGCTGTCTTTCATGCTGGAGATTCAAACAAAGAGACATGACAGAGTTGGAGCCATTTTGGTCAAACCTTGTAAATGATGTCATGCGCAAAGTCATGTGAGAGCTTGTGAGCTGTGTTAGCCCCTGGAATATGTGTTGAGGATGATGCTAAGCTACTACCACATTAAGTTTTGTCTCATTATATGTAAAACTGACTTACAGCCATTTATGTGTTGGCTAAGGTCAATTAGATGTGGCCACCATCTTGAATTGGGGTGGCTCCAAAAGTTAATCAGTTGTTTACCGGCGCCCAATGATTACTTTCTGGACTCTTTATTTAAACTCATTCTGTGGTTTGTGAGGTATTTTGCTAACAGACACAAAGAGTTAATGGGAAAGTTTTAAAAACAGATCTTGAGCTTTTTGTTAGCTCTCAGAGTACAAGTTCCGAATGACTCTCAGCTACTACTACGTCAAATTTTAGCTCAATAATTGTAAAATAAATTGAATTACAGGCATTCTTGTGTGTTGTGGAATTGATTAGCTGTAAATGTACATTCAATAATTACTTTCTGAGAGTTTTGTTAAAATCCGTCCAGTTGTTCATTCAATATTTTGCTAACAGACATACAAACACACAGGCTAAACCATTACCTCCCTTTCACCTTTATGTCTTTCGATGAAGATAAAACACCCACAGCACAGTCACGGGCTCTGCTGTGACATTGTAAAGTTGAAGATGCTCCCCATCCATCAGTCCTGAAAGTCACGGCTCCCGAGCTGCTCCGCGTGGACCAGAACCACCGACACCAGGCGAGGAACGATGCATCAGGGATGACACAAGAAACATTTATTTTTCAGGAAGCATCTGCATTCTCACACCTGCTGCCTCCTTTGGCGTTAGCACCCAAATTAATCAGCTACGTTAATACATTAATGTTTGCCTTTTACCGTACGACAGACTTTGCACTATAATTATCATGCCAGCTCCTGTGTGTATTTTTTTTTCTTCCACTCAATCAAATATAATTAGGGCCTCACAATGATGCTGATTGAAGATAACAACCTTGTCTTCTTCAGATGATGCATAGAATCACACACACACACACTGAAATGGCTCAAGGCAGAAAAGGAGGAGGAAGGATTATTTTTCATTATCTTTCATCTTATCAGGATGTTGTCATTACCTGAGCTCTAAAGATGACTTGTGATAATGTAATTAACTCAGATTAAAAAGGTTTAATATTTGATATGACTCCATGTGTGTTTTGCCAGAAACTGGGAGCCTCGACAAATAAGAGATTCAGCCCGGGAGATAAACCTTCTGAGACGCCCTCTTAGCAGCCAGAGAAGAAGAAATAACATGTAAATCCGCAGCACAAAGTCAAGCAGTTTGGTGTAATTACAATAACATCCGTCGGGGATATGGAAATATCCCATGTCCCCGTGTCCAAATCTCTGGGTAATTGTGAGCACTTGTATAACCAAATGAGCTCACCGCCACTCTGGGAGTTTGAAAAAGTCAGCACACGGAGTCTGGGCAAAAGTCGCACACATTTCATGCAGAAACGCTTCATTAAAGACAAAAGGCTGTGCACAGGCATCACACAGTGCACCAAACTGAGCTATTTTTACACCAGCAGACACACGAGGGAAACCCAGGTGATGTTTAATTTATGATTCTGGTCATGAAAAGGACTTTTGGCTGCACATTGGGGAAATAACTACAGAGGGACGGCCAAGGGAGGTGACGAGAGAGCAGCGAAGATCTTTTATAGATACATTAGACTCCAAAAATAGTCACCGAGACTTTCTGTAGTTCAGCTCGCCACGCTAAGGTGTTTTTGCTCTGCATGGATATAAATCTGAATTTAAAGGTTGCATGGAAGAACAGAAGCGAGGCTTTATTTAACTCTGTCAGAGAAACGTACGATTGTCAGGGAGCTGCCACAGCTCTGATGCAGAGATCACTTTGAAGCTCCACCTTTAAAAAACCCCCCAAAAAAACGGTCTTTCAGAGACAGATTTGTCTGACTTCAAATTATTAAAGAGATAGTTCAGATCTTTTGAAGTGGGGTTTTGTGGACAGGTTATGAATTATTAATATCTTACCTGTCGTAGATAGATCCTTCAGCCTCAGTTTAGAGGATTGGAGTTTAAATCTGATCGAATGGATGAGCTCTGAGTATGTGCCGTGACTGACTCTCAACTACTGTCAAGCTAAATTCTAGCTCATTATCTGCAAAAAAATTTGTAACAAATTTTGTGTATTTTTATTTCGCTTGGCTGTTGCGACCAACTTGAATTGGGTTGACTCCAAAAGTTAATCAGTTGTAGACGTATATCCAAAGATTACTTTCTGAAAGTTTCATTAAAACTTGTCCAGCAGTTCGTGAGATATTTTGCATCAACACATCTTCGTAACCTTTCCACAGAACCCTACTAAACTATCGCTTTAAAGTCAAGCAACAACTGTCGCAATAAGATAAAAGCGAACTGTGTGCCACAATGCATGATGGGTGGATCAGGAAGTAGTGTACAGAGACCCTAATGTTCCCTTCGAGTCACACACAAAGACCCATCACCTCATCTTCTCATTCAGTTCAACATTTATTCTACCTAGCTGTCTGAAAGAAGTGAAAATGCTGGGGATCAGAGCGCAGAGCTTTTTTTTTTCCTCTTCCTCCCTCACCCTTCTTATGCGAGGTTACCAACACCACCGCAGGCCCAGCAGGACGCCTCGGTCCTCACCGTGCCAGCACCACGGGGGAACAGAGGGGCCTGCTGAGTTCCTCACTTTAGCACAGTCATCACCCGAGGGCTGTGGGTTTGCCCCTGGAACGCCTCCTGACCACAGCCTCGGCGGTTGGCACTAACAGGGAGCAAAGAGGGCAAAAGGAAATACAGTTATCCAGTCAGAAATAACAAACGCACGCCAGAAAAACACAACCCTGTCGAATATCGAAATATCAGCAATAGGCATTTGAATTGAACTGCATTTGTTACAGAAGTGAAATGCTATGACATTTTCTTGGCAGGGTTAGACTCTGCAGTCTTGCTTTGCTCTTCGCCAGCTCCACCTGTGCTACCCGAGCCTCGCCGCTGCAGCACGAAGTCGACAACACGGACGGGCTTGTTAGGAGACAGACGTGTGCTTCAGCTGGATCTCCTGTGTGAGACTGAAAACCTGTAATCAAGTGGACTTTAGGATCAGCTGAAGTGCTGTGGGCCTTTTCCTAAATGCGATCCTTACAGGAGCCCGAATCATTCATCAACCATCGTCATCGTGCAGCTGAATTGTTCAACCGTGTTCCATATTTGGTATTTGCAGACACACATCCAAACAGAGCAGAGTTCAGAGCCATTCATGACACAGAACTGGGCATGCTTGAACCCGAGCACACTCAGCAGCGGCCCTGTTTCACTTTGTCTCTGCTAATCCTCGCTGATCGGCTCGTCTGTGGAGGAAGGGTCGACGCAGGCGCTCCAGATCAGGGACGGGGTGGCGGGGAAGTCCCATGAGCTCACCGTCTCGCCAGATACAACAGCAGCTACGCCTACGTCCCCCAGCTACTGACACCAGGGAGTGTTTCCAGGGAGTTCGGCTCATTTGAAAGCCGTCAAATTAATTTTGGTTCCAAATCTGTGAAATTCTAAGTCAAATAAGGCTCGCTAAGTTCAACACGCAGGATGATGAAGTTCAAGGGTCGCTGCGACACTTTGATGAGTTAAAACCTTCCTGCTGAGTCGCCCACGTTCGTTTCTTACATTCTTTGCCAGTGATCAGACTTGAATCACTTCCTCTTCAAAGAACAAGACAGAGTCATTTTGTTTGCAGAGATAAGAACTGCAGCTCGGGACACATCTCATAATCAGAGAAGAAACGAGCACAAAAAAAGGGCAGATATTCTCCCAGACTTCTGTGGTCTGCTAGGACCATCAGAAAACTGCATGGATACCACATTTTATAGTTTTTCAGCAGAAATAAACTCATTTTATTTAAATATTCCCGAATCTTTTCACAGTTTGAATAACTGAACTTGTGGGGGGGGGAAAGAAATTCCTTCGGGCCGAATTAACAAAAAAGTCGACTTGTTTTTCAGCTTTTGTGTGAGCGATAAAACACTTCTTACACAACACTTCATTCTGAATGAGTAAAAGTTAAAAAAAAAAAAAAGGCCTGCTGTGAATGCAGTCTAATCCTCTCTGATGTGTTTTAACAACCAACTATTTGCTGTATGAGCTAAAGTGATGCATAAGTGAGTGTGATGGGGGGTCTTCAAAAGCTTATCGAGAAAAGAGTAGCAAACAAACAGCATATGTTTGGTAAATGATTAATTCACTGACCAGGAAAAAAATAACACATCTAACTATTTTTAGATTCATGCTAGATCTGATTTGCAATAGAGACAGACATTTGAGTTTAATTCCCTTTTTCTGTGTCGTCTTTAGCTTCTTTAGCTTCTTTAACTTTAACGTTTTAGAGCCATCCGACCCCTAAAAGCGCACTACAAATTCTACATTACTATTGTCTTGAGACAAACTTAAGAATAACCTTAATTATTTAACATAAGTGATTGGGATGTTGCTTAACGTTGGCTGTATTAATAATAGATAAAACTAGAGGAATCACATTTTCTGTGAAAACAGTGCGAATGCTGAGTGCCGAAGGACTTTGCTGAAATTTGTTGAAGAAGCTAAAAACCGAAACGGAAACGTTGAAGCGAGCAGATCAGAACTAAAATGAGCAAAACAGTGCCTAAAAGCTGAAACCTGCCAAAATGTGGCTACATGCTAAAGTAAGCAAAACTGTAGGCAAAAGCTAAGAGCAGCGGAATATTAGCTAAAAACAAAAAGTCGCAAAAAGGTGGCAAAAAGGGAAAAGTAGCAAAATTGTAAATAAAAGCTAAAGTAGCAGAACAGTAGCTAAACGAAGTTAGGAAGACACAAACAGAGCAGGTATGCTGAAGCAGATTTCAAAGAGAACAATGTTTTTGAATAAACTGCATCTCAGTGTATTTCTATGGGAAATTTTGTTTTAAATAAAGTAAAATATTTCTGAAAAGTGTAAAAGTTAGAAAAAACAAAACTGACTAAAGCAACCTACTACAGCTCAAGCTGATCATGCTGATATATAAATGGTTAAAAATGGCACAAAGTGCGTGGAAGTAGCTAGATTGCAAAAATTCAAACAAAAGAAACTCTAAAAAAGGAAAACAATGGTGTGGATGCTGAATCAGCATTCAAACAGTAAGTCACCTAAACCCAGGAGAAGGTTGCTTCCAAGTTTAGCTAGTAAATGCTTTTCAGTACAATATACTGACCTAAAATGCCCTATTGTAGTCTGCAAAATAGTTTTTGAATTTGTGCATTTTTTGCATGTATGCGCATAATTCAACTCTGTCCAAGATGAAGTCTTCTACCAGTAAACTCTGATTCACTGGCATGAATCTCTGCTGCCCTCTAGTGGAAGGAAAGTGTTTAAATCTTAAAGCACTACATTAACCCTTAGAAACTGAGCACATTTGGATCGCTTGTTTAACTTGTGTTACCTGCCAACCAAGTGAGAACACCAAGACAAATTTCTCATATATTTGGATAAAAAAAAGTGATTCTGATTCCTATCATTTTGTTTTTTTACTGTTCTACATCAGCAGAGACTTACATGTCATGACCGTCTGTATCCCCGCTGTCCTTGCATGATGGTGGAAGAGGTTTTAGGTGGTACTTTATTTTTGTTTGCCTTAAAAAAAACTCTGGAACAAGCATCACTTGTGAAAATGAGGATTCGGGGCGGGTCAGATTAGACCTGAAAAGATATTATTAGTTTTTATGCTTGAGCTTGTTGACCTAGATTTATTAGAAACTTTAATTTTCTTTACTAAAACTATGACTTAATTTTTGCAACAATTGCTCTAGAAAAGTCATAAATTTGAGTTCATTCTCTTTATTTCTTTTTTATTTTATTTTATTTTATTTTTTTTAATGTACCTTAAAGATATTTTTTCAGATCTTCTGTATGGGGTTAGGTGGAAAGATTCAAAACAACATCATACCTCTGTTTGGAGTTAAAATCTGACCTGATTGACAAGCAAATTGAGTAAATTAGTGCCACCTTAAAACAACTCCAATCTCGCTGGTTATTTGAACGCTGTTCGATAAACCTTTACACTGCTGTCAGTCTTGTGTTACACTGTTGCAGAGAATCCTGCAATTACCTACGAGCACAGATAGAAGCAGCAGCTAGCTGTAGCATTTCAGCACTTCCTGCAGGCATAGAATATTTTGTTGGACTTAACCATGTTATGCAAATTTGACAGCAAAGTATTTCCTTATTTTGAATGGGGCTATTTTCATCTCTTAAGTTGTGCGACTGCTTTTACTCCTTCCTGGAAGAAGAAACAGGAACTACAACACAACAATCTGCTGCTGCTGTTTTCTCATAATCCTGATTCGATTGTGTTGTCGAAGTTGTTGCCGCCCGCTGCATAAGGTGGAGCGATAATGTTTTTGCCCGTGTCTGAATGTGTTCGTTTGTCGTTAAATCACTCATAAATCACTGAACGGATTTTAATGAAACGTTCAGGTAGTAATCACTGGATGAACCTCTGCAACTGATTAACTTCTGGATTAACTCCAGAGGAGAGAGCCTGCTTAACTTCCAATTCAAGACTGCCGCCAAAGGCAACTCACAAAAATGCCAACACGAAAACGGCTACAGCTATAATTTACCTGAAAGTTGGTACGGTGCCAGCTGAGAGTGATTCCTAACACATACTCCAAGTGCTAACAGGTTGTTTGAGATGTATAATGTTATTTTCAATGTTTAACCAAAATAGCTGCAAAGCTGTCATTTCTCAGCATAAGATGATTTTAGTCTATAGCTCTGACGTGATAGGTGGCAAGTGATATGCATTCCTTCTAGTAACACCCTGCCTGAAAAAAACAGTTTGGCTTTCAGATGTTCACAGCTTCTTTGACAGGATGCAGAAGTAATGCACACAGACTTGGAAGAATTCAGTTTCCATTTTGTTTTCTGTGTGGGCCTCAGTCTCTGACTTGTTTATGCTGCACATATGCAGAAAGGGGAGGTGGGTGTTATTCGTGGCGGCTGATCTACGAGGCCCATGAGGGGAATCGGTGAAAGTGACAGGTGCTGTCATGAACTCATCCTCAGTAAGGTCAGCTGTCAGAGAGGAGAGACGGCTCACAGAGCAGCATAAAGCCAGCTGTTTGTTTGCTGCTTCCTCCTCTCCTGGCTTAGCTGTGAAAGAGAAAACACGTCTTTGTTACTTAGGCTCTTTACGGTCCGTTGCCTACACAACACAGTGTGCATCTCTACTCGTAAGACCATGCACCCATGTCTTACCTGTTATTGGAAAATATTCAAAACAATATTCAAAACCTCCTCCTCCTTGTTTGTTTTTGTTTTACTTGACACCAGTCGTTTCCTCTTGACATTTACCGATCATGAGTTTACTGTTTTTGGAAAATTTATAAAAAAAAAAAAAAAAAGAAGCACGGGTACATATGAAAATATTGTGTGTATAAATAATACACATGAGGGACTAAATGCAAATTTCTGCCATAAAAACAGAAACTTCTGGTCAGATGAGAACAATAAAGTAAAGGAAAAGCAGAGGGGGGAGATCCGAAGGAGCATTTAGCATATTTGGAGTTATTCAAAAGACGCCATAGCTTACTTTTATATCCAACAGTGACATTAAATATAAATCTGGAAGTCTACTTCTTGCTTTAGGCTGTGACAGTTTTCACACGTCGTTTTTAAAGTTACACCCAGGTGCAAAAACCCAAACAAATGTGTTCAAGACTTCTGCTGTGTTCCCGACTAACTCCTCAGCATCCCAGAGGGATCTTCTCATCCTCAGAGACTTTAGCTTTTTCAGATCCAATTTATACGACCTGAATAAGATATTACAGGAAAACAAAACAAGCAAAAAAAAAAAAACAATTTGTCTTTAAAAATCTGCAGCCAGGATATATATATATATATATATATATATATATATATATATATATATATATATAAAAAGGCTCAGACAGCCGGTTGACTTGTAAATGAGCTATCTTGAGCGGCGGGGACGTTTTACGACGGCTGCAAAAACAGGTTGCACCAGTTCTCCTACCATCACGTCGGAAACAAAGAGCAAAGCACTGATCCGACGTGATTTGACATGACACATGGGGGCTGACACCTACAAACATGACATCTTCCAGACACAGGAGACAAAACGGATCAATGTCGTGATCTCAGCGACTCGGGCGGATACGGACTCCGAGATAACAGCAGTGGCTGAAGTGGAAAAGAATTGTACGTCTATGCGTCTGTCATTATGCAACCACGTGTTTCCGACTTTAATCACCTGCCGACTTTGTTCTTCGAGATCCAGAAAGGCATGCTTCAGAAAAGCAAGAAAGACTTTTAATATACATTTATTCGAAGAATCTCTGATGAAAGGGGCTAATTGTACTGATAAAACAGGAGCTGAACAGATCATAATAAATACAGGAAACCTTGAAGTAAAACAAACGAAGCCACACTTAAACAGACCTAAAATGAAACTATGAAAGGACTGCGTTACACAACTTTGTCCTGGAAGCACGTAACACGTAAAAGCAAGTGAAGTGGGAAAATAAATGTGCAACTTCTTTTATAATCAACTTGTCAGTAATTCAGAACAGCTAAAGAGATTAATTTACAAAAAAAAAACAAATAAAGTAAGTCAATGAATATTTAAAATGTCCTTGTTTTTCCTCTTTTATGAGAAATAAATATGATTGCAGGTGTGGCCGTGACGGTCCCCCTGATGCGATGCTTCTCCTCATCTATCCTGCATAAATCTCAGGTACGTTCCAGTGTCGTGTGTCCGGGGAGCCTGTGGGGAAAGTTGGGGCTCAGTCTCTGAGCAGCCCCAGCTTCTTCAGCGCCTCGCGCCGCTCCTCTTCGTTCTCTGGCCGAGGGCAGAAGAGCACGCTGATGCCTTGTGATCGAGGCAGTTTGGATGACTCCCTGGCGTGTTGGAAAACATCGTGGGCATGCTGGGGTCTCTGAGAGTCCGGCTGCTTGCTCGTGGCGGGGGCTGTAGGCATATCCTCTCCTCTGGCGCATGAAAGGTCTTTCGTGCTCCCCAGGGAGGCGGGCCGTAGCCGACTGCTGAGCGACTGCTCTCCGATGGGTCTCTGATCAGCCTTGGTGGGGTTTAGACCGATCAGATAAGAGCTCAGACCCACACCAGAGTGCTCCAGGGTTGCGGATTTCATGTCCATGACCTTTGGTGAGGTTAGCTGTCGGACTGGTGCAGGGGGAGTAAGAGGAGGGGTAAGAGCGGGGGTACTAACAGCACCATCTGTAACATCTGCACCGGCAGGCGGGTTGTTAATTGAAGGCAGAGGCTGGATGGGATCGCAGAACGCTGCAGGAGCTGGCAGAATGTCGGGCTCCTGGGCCGGAGGAGCTGTGGAAACTGGTAAAACAGCAGCAGGTGTTCCACACTGAAGGAGGGGTGAGGCAGGAGGGGGGCTGCTGAGGAAAGTGTAGGATGGTGTCAGGGGTGGTGTATAAGAAACTGCCGGGCTGGTTGGAGACGGACCTGCCCATGACTGTCGGGTCTTAGGAGGAAGTTTAGAGCTCTTTCCAAGGCCCGTTTCTTCGTTTTCTTTAAGCAGTCCCAGCTTCTGAAGAGCCTCCATGTGGGCCTTCTGCTGGTCCACCACCACCCTGTCACTGCCGGTGGGCACTGAAAGCCGTAAGCTTCCATCAGAACTACCCACTGCTGTCTTCTGTGACTGCAAAGCAATCCTGGCAGGAAGCCTTTTAGGCTTTGGGGCCACAGGAGGTGGACTCTTCGGTGGAGAGAACTCAGGAGGGGTATTTATTAAAGGAACAGAAGCCGCATCTGGTGGAGGATTGACTGAAGGATCCTCGGTCAATGAGGAAAGCTTATTTACAGAGTCTGTTGAGTTTAGCTGTCCCGATTCAACACGTGGTTCTGGCTCTGTGGAGAATTCTGAAGGTGCAGGGACATCGTTCGACTTCTTAGGCTGTGAGCCAGTGTCCAGTTCATCCATGAAGTCTGAGGGGGGCGGGAGTATACTTAGATCATTCTCAGGGGTCTCCTCTTCAGGGAAGGACCTAGTACTTGTGACACCCTCTGGATCACGAGCTCCATTCATGGTTAAACCCGGGACCTCAGTCGGGTTCACCGCTGAGGGGGATGTGGAGCCGGGAGCAGGGCTGGATTGTAGTTCAGGTTTCTGATTCAGAGGGTGGTGCTCAGTTGTGGGTGCAGGATCTACTGCTGTGGGGGCGAGAGGCGGGGGCATTCCCTGACTTTTAGACTGTGATGCCAAACTGGAAATACCTGAAATATAAAAAAACACCATCAGTTAAGTTAACATTTCAGTCATTGCAGAATAAGCATGAGTGAAACAAGCTCAATGAATAAATTATCTGTTTGCATTCGAAGTATGTTTTAGCTCAATATCTGTTAGTTATAGTCAATTTTGTGTTTACTGAAGTTGATTAGCTCTGGCGGCCTTTTTGAATGGGCTTGACTCTAAAAGTTAATCAGCTGTCGATGTACATCCAGAGAGAATTTTCTTCAAATGTGTCCAATGGTTCATGAAGAAATTTGCTAACACTACAAACAAACACAAGTACACGCAAAAACATTTTCCCCCCTGGTGGAGGGCGATGATTGGCGAGAAAAGTTAAAACAAAACAAAACAAAACCACAACAAAGCATACCATTTACTCGTATCTGATCCTCTGCTTTTGTCCAAAACTCTGGCTCATCGTTGGACAGGCCGCTGTCCTCCTGCACCTCCAGAGCTTCGATCGTTTCCTCCAGAAACATGAGGCAGGCTCTCTCCTCTGGAGTTAGATGTTCCATACTGTCATCGCTCTGCAAACAACATAAAACTCTGTCAAACACACTAAAGAAGTATAAAAACCAAGACAATTTAACTCCAGAATTAGACAGGAACTGTAGGTAAACGCTTATCAAACAGATGCAAAGGAATGACTCATCACTGCGAAACCTACAGATTCTTTCAATTTCACTTCCACACATTTCACGTTTTAAAACGGTTTGATTGTTCACGCAAGTGGCACTAGAACCCAACGCTCGAATTTCATTTCTTCATTTAACTTTCCAACCGCAGACTCGTCATCGCATCCGTGTTCAGTCAGGAATGCCACAGAGGCGAGCGTCAGCGGGTTGAGTTACACAACGAGCAGAGCGGCACTCACACAGCCGGAGTTCATGCTGATCACACTGTCACAGCTGCCTGCACTGTCCATATCCCTCAGGGGTTCCACGGCAACGTTGCCCGGCCACGTGCTGCTCTTCAACATCGCACAGGGACGGGGACGGGTGCAGGACCTGCGCGTCGTCGTCGTCCTAATGTGGTCGGGTAAATGTCGCCTGCAGTCGGTGTGGGAGAGAATCTGAAAGAAGAGAGATGTGAAGAAAAAATTTAAATAAAATTAAAAAGAAAAAAATCACTACTACAGCAGAAGCAGATGTCAAACAGCTGAACAAAACATGGAGTAAAACCTGAATTTCATTCTAAAATTAGGATCCATTTATTAAAGTCGAGAAATATTAGGACTTACACCTGACAGTTCATTATTTGTAATATATTAACTAATACAAACATTAATTTAAACTTATGGAATCAATAAAATGAAGTGACAGGAATTATTATTCATTTATTCACATGTAGACTAAAACAAGCACACTGATACAAATGTAGTTAGGAGGAAAATTAAAACATTTAAAGCGACAATTTACATCTTTGGAAGAGGGTTTCTGTAAAAAGGTTGTGAACAAATAATATCTTACTTGTTGCAGACAGCTCTTTGAACGACCTCAGTGTGGATAACAGAATTTAATCCTGACAGGAATGACGAGCTAACAGCTGCCATCCTAAAACAACTCCAATAATAAAAGTTTTATAGCGGTTCATGCAAATACTTTACTTTAACACCCCATCAGTTTCACAGTACATGGTTATTTACATGGAATCATGTAGTTATTTGCAAGGGCAAATAGCAGCAGCAAATACAATATAACATTTCTGCTGGCATAACCATGTATTGCGAAACTGAGAAAACAGTGTTTGCATGAAATGCTATAATTCTTTTTAAGGTTAGACTAGCAATTAGTTCATCGATCCTGAGTTAAACTATCAGACTTATGAGCTGAGGAACGTTTCTCTGGTCCTCTTGAATGCTCACAAGGGAAATGATACTGAGAGACTACATGAAAAACTTTAATCTAGCAGAGATTTAAGCATTTTTAAACGATTTCTGTTTGTCTTTGAAAAAAATTGCCAAAACTGCTTTACGTCACAGCAGTGGTATTTGTGGAAATTTAACCTTTTAAAGTTAAATTTAGAAGGTTTTGAGCCACACAGAGTCTGTAACCGTGAGCTGTTCTGCCTCTTTATGTCAACAACTGGTGTTTCCTTGTGTGAAATTTCAGTAAACACTGCTGCTTGGATGTTATTCAAGTGTCAGGTACGAGGAAGGCATGCCTACTGAAAGCATCTGTCAGAGGGCCACGAGGTTGTCGACTTTTAACATCCTTGAACGCAGTGGGGCAGGAAATCGAAGCCACGGTGAAAAAAGAAACACACTTTATACAGATTCAATCAAGCATTTGCAGTTAAACTGCGGGCGGAAAGTACTTAAAATAAAAATCAGACAAAAACAGCGAACTGTATCCCAAGTGAAAAGTTTTCCCAATGTGTTACTGATTCATAGGTGCACCTGTGCAGCCTGGAACAGGTGTGTTCAGCAAACAGAGCACAAATGACTTCATTGTTCTCTTATCTGAAAGAACATTTGACTAAATATTTAGAGTCAACAGGACTAAAAGCCAACTTTAAACGCCTCTTTTAGTCGACTCATTAGGATGAATGTTTTACCTTCAGTTAATGAGTTAAAACAGCACAGTTCTGCTCTGTTTGTCGGGATTTCTTTACAAGAAAACATTCCTTTGAAAGGATAAAGCAGTTTCTGAGGGAGTGCTCGTATTGGACAGCATGTACTGCGTGTTTCGCAACAGATTTAATCTGATGAGTGACGAAGACAGACTTCACCGTTTTTATCTGAGTAGAAACAATCAAGGAGGCTGGGATTATGTCCTGTTCCTTTTTTGGAAAAAAGAAACAGAAAAAAAGGGGGGTTGTAACTCAGAGCAAATAAAAAGAATTATACTACTGGCAGCATGATGAGGGACCTTTAACACATTTTTAATTATATATAAAAATGTAACAAAACTGCTGAAGTTAAAAATTAAACTGCTTCTGTCTGAGCTGTTGCTATCTGCTCAGTTTATAACCCTGTGGAAAGTTTTCTTTTCCATTAAGAGAAGATCCCTCACTAGAGCATCAAATACACACGTCTATAAACCTTTAATAAGCAGACATATTTTATTTACGTTTCATTCATTTTTATCTTCACATTAAGTCAAGTCAAAGTTCACTCATTGGGCACATTTATAAAGCTATCTTCATTATCCAAAGGGCTGTTGGGTTAGGATATAAAGTCAGTAATTAATTCAACAGCAATAAATTCACCTTGCTTCACCAAGACTAAAAGCCAGAGAAATCAAATAAGTTTTACGCAGCAATATCAAACGAATAATAGTCTGAGAGCAGCTCTGTACTGCAAAAGGTTCAACAGATTGGTGGCCAACACCAAAAAAATAAACAAAGGCTTGGTTATCTCTATTTGTCCAAAAGCAGCTGATTTCTCTGATGGATCAAAAGTGTACACGTTTAAGGCGGTTCTATATTAGCATGGCTTAAAAACAGTCAGTTAAAATGTAAAGCTGGTCTTGAAATGGACACGAAGGCAGTGTGGGGAGACCAGACAGGCAGGATGTGCTCACGCTTTTGCTTCCCTGTCAGGAGACGAGTCGGTGCGTTTTGAGCAACGTACAATAGGTGACGACAGATTAAAACCAGCATATAAAGAATTACAATAATCCAAACGATGTGTAATTAAGGCATGAATGACTGCCTCTAACTGATCTGATGGAATGCCGACCATAGCTTTTACTCAAGGAGTCTTTGTTGGATAGAGCTTGACACAACAACTGGGCTAATCTGTTTATGTAAATTAAAAACACTGCAAAGAAAACACACATACACACACACCAATATTTCTTCAAAGAAATGACTGACAGTAGAAGCCTTTTGACATACTAACATTGTCACATTCATTTAAATTGTCAAAACAAAATCACTTCTAATTGGTTTTTTATTGTTCAGATGAAGGAAGTCTTCATCCCATGTTTGCTTATCTCTAAAAGAGTTCAACAAGGACTGAATTGATGCACAGCCACTTGTTGGTATGGGCAAAAAGACTTGAAGGTCATCGACAAAAACATCTCTGAAAATGGACCCTGTAAAGAACGAGAAGAGAATGTGACCCAAGACAGAGCCCTGGGGTACACCGCAACTAAAAGTGGGCTCTTTGCACTAAAGGAGGGAGATCCTTTTCTATCTGACAGGCATAACTGGAAGTGTTAAAGGGCTGTGCCTTTAACACCAATGCCCGAGTCAAAAAGGAATAAAAAAAAAAAAAAAAGAATGTTGTGGTCTGCTCTGCAGTCAGATCTGGCAGCCAGCATTAACAATTAAAAGCAAGTCAGTCAAAACTCCTGAAAGAGATGTTTCTGCGCTGCAATGTCTCCAGCTTTCCTAAAATAAGGGGAACCATGCTCTGTGCTGTCAGAACGTCGAAGACTAAGAGTAACCAGGTTGTTTCAGCATTCCTTGAAGAAATGCATATCGCCTGCTGCTTTGCATGGTTTAAACAAAGACCTAACACGACCTGTCAGCGCTAAGGGTATGTGTTGAAACGTGCCATTTATTTTAGAGTAAACAGTTTAAAAAAGGGCAAGAACATTTCGAACCTGCTGGCACAAAGGGCTTACCAAAAGGCAGTTGGTGACATGTGATCGCAAACACCCACACATACACATGTTTTCTTAAAAACAAATGCTGGTTGACAAAACATGTAGTCTCCTCCCTGTGAATAAAGCTTCTGCAGCCAATTACTGTCCCTCCCATTAAGACAATCACACCAGCAGAGCAGCAGAGAGACATCCGAGCCAACACCTCGAAATGTTGACTAAGATAAACCTGCAGGGCAGCAGTGGCAAGGCGCACTGCGCCCACAGCTGAATCAGGACTCACGGCATCAGGAATGTCACTTTACTTGCTTCCTTGGCTCTGGGACGACTCTCAAGTTCGGCCAAGCACTCTGATGTGACTGTATTCTGCCTCGAATGCACAAGCACAACAGCTTCACGAACAGCAGGGAGAAAGCGAGCGCCAGGTTTTCGGTGCCAGTTTGCGAGGCAGACTTGTTAAAAAGGAATCCTCATTTCCATCCAGTCCGCGGTGATAACCATCAAGGGTTCAAAATATGTGAGGTATGTGTTCAAAGGCAGCAAATCAGCTCGAACTGGTTTAATCATTAACATTAAACAAAAGGTCAGGGCTGGCATCGAACACTGAGCAACATTCAGCCTGCTGGAGGGAAGAGACATACTTTATTAATGTTTAGCTTGACAGCTGGTTCCACTTAAACAACTTTGATGGACCATTTTGTGCCAATATTTGCACTTTTTTTTGACTCAGTGTCCAAAACTACAAAGTGTACAATAATAAAACATAATACGGTATTTTGTTATCACTGTGCAAGAACAATCACAAGCAGATGTGCTGGTTTAGTTCAAAAAAACAAAAGATACAATAACATTATTGTGCTTTTGTAGCAACTGGGAAGTCAAAAAGTTGAACTGCAAGCTAAAACCACATTAATTCCACACATTAGTCTATGTTTTCGACATTCAAAGAAGTATTCATTTAATTTTTACACCTTAGCAATACACCAAGCAATGTGCTTCCATGTAACTTCACTTACCTGAGCTGACAGAAACTTTGAAATCTTGAGTTTGGCCGCGGTTCGTCCTCGCAGGCACCCCACACGGAGCTGTTTCACGGTGTCAGTCCATTTCAGAGATAAAAAACACCCCTTCTTAAGCTCCGCTCTGCTCTGTTCCTGGAAGTCCAACAGCAAGTAAGAGCCGCGACACACCGAGCAGGTAACTAACACCTGAAGCAGCCGGGCGGAGAGAGGTGGGAGTAACTCACTTCCGGAAACAGTCAGAGGGAAGGACCAATCAGAGCGAGGATCCCCCTTGACGCGTTTCCATGGAGACTGTATCGGCAGGCAAATGAGCTGCAAAACCCGAACTAATAAGTTAGCTTTTTAATTATTTGTTTTCATAATGAATTTTTACATGTGGAGAAAATAAGTGGATTGTTTATTTAATTTAACTTAGTGCATTTTAAAGAACATTTAATCTACAAGTTAAATTAGTATTTTCTAAATTGTGTTCACAATTTATGTTAATAATTCAATTTTCTACCATTTGTCATCTAAATATAGGTTTGTTCTTTATTGTTGCTAATTTATTTTGTTTTCATAACTTATTTTTACTTTAAGGTACTCTGTGGCATCAGCTATCACGTAGAATGTGGTGTACACACTAGCTGAAAATAGAGAAGGAAATTCCCTCCTTAGTGTCGGAATATTATCATCAGTTTTGGTCACAGGGAGACTCTGCAAAAAGCAGAACTACCAAATGGCTAGTTTCACTACAGTATACTTTCTTTTCTTTTATTCCTAGGAAGAACACCAGACATATGTGACACATGTGATTCAAGTGATAAGTCATTCTCCCACCTCACATGGGATTTTTTAATGTCGCCACTTGACAGCAGATTCTAACCAGATGACATGTAAGACATGCGTCAAACAATTAGTTTCACTTAATTTCAACCAGGTTTGCACTTGATTTGCCGCCACACGTAATCCAAGTTGTAGGTTATTTTATATAAATTAGATTTTATAGTTTGGTAGCAACAGTCACATGTAGCACATCTGACTAATAAAACATTTTGTGGAAAGATTATAAACGGCCAATATTTTACCTGCTGTAGATAGTTTCTGGAACAACCTCAGTTTGGACAAAAAGAGTTTTAACTTAGTTAACTTAGGGGCTCTAATGGCCCCGCTTATACTAGCCATTAGAGCATCAATCCAATCAGGACTGATGAGCGAATGGCTAGTCGTCCAAACTGAGCGTGTTCAAAGCGCTATCTACAACAAGTTAGACCTGAACTATTCATAACTTTTCCACAAAAAACCTTACTTCAAAAATGTCCAAACAATTCCTTTAATGCTACAAACTGAATCATACTTGTCTTTTACCCCCTAAAACCAGTCTTTGGATGTATTTTAGTTTTCAGAAATGACAGAGGCTACTTATCAGTGTGATTTGTTGACACATTTCAGTGCATCTGAATTAAAGCTGCAGTCATTTTCTTCTGTTGACTCATTTTCCACACAAACAAAGATAAGGACAACTGCAGAGGCCCAAGGTAGAAGTGGAGTATTAAAAAAATAAATCTATGTTTAAATTAAATGAAGGTTACAGGAGAAAATTACACTTAGTCCACAATCACGCTTCTGGCTTTTAGAAGTTACAGCAGCATTAACTGCCCACAGGGAACATTAGGGTGACAGAAATAAAAAAAGAAAAACTAGAGAAATGGCATTTTTAGTGTGAATGTTGAGCGCTGAATGACTTTGCTGAAATTTGAAGAAAAGGCTAAAACAGACTTTTTACATCTAAAAGAAGAAGAACAATAGCTAAAAGGCTAAAAGGAAGAAAAACACTAACTAAAAGAAGCAAAAGACTAGTTAAAAGCTCAAAGAAGCAAAAGGCTAGCTAAAAGTAGAACAGGTAAAAGTAGCTAATTTAAGGTAGCACGTGGCTTGCTAAAAGTAGCATAGGACTAGCTAACAGCTAAAAGTAGAAGAACAGTAAATAGAAGCTAAAAGTAACAAAAGGCTGAATTTGCATTGCCACAAAAAGAGCCAAACATCTTTTTTGATTGTTCTCATATCACTGCAGCCCGATTGCTGCAGCGATATGAGAACAATCGAAAAAGATTAGCGGTCTGTCTTAATTTGTTTCAGCTCACACCTGTGCATCAACAAAAGGTGCTGCTAAAAAAAAAAAAAAAAAAATGGAGACAGAACCTAGGCCTTCATTCTGACGTTTCCACCGAAGATGTTCACCGTCACAAAAACGCAGAATCTCCGGGTCTCTCGACGGCTGCAGAGGAGCAGACAGAGACAATAAAACAACAAATAGAGCAATAATGACTCGAAGACATGGATGTCGAGCCCAACATTTATTTGTTGAACAATTATAAAAAATAACCATAAAAAAAGACCGGAAGCCCAAGATTATTTACAATCTTTTTTTTTTTTTTTTGAAAATGAGGTCCCTCTTCTGAGTCAATTTCTCAGCCTTTTTTTTTTTTAATCACAGGGTATTTATTCTTGATATGTTTCATTTTAAAAGACATAGTCCTTTATCTCTGTTTTGACAAAAAATTATATACGTACATACATACATACATATATATATATATATATATATTTAGAGATATCTATAAAAGCAAAGATCATTCAAGTATCAAAATACAGACTGCTAAAATCATGTACAATATCGCTCTCATTGTAGTTGGTATCAGATTAGTCTCCTGGTCCTTGGCTAGGGGCAAAAGCAGAGCAGGACCAGGCCGATGCTGAAGGTGCCAACACCGGTGAGCTGAGGACAGTGTGTTATCGTACCGGGTGGACAACGTACAACATGTACAACTGGTAAATTAAAAAAATGATCCAAGTACCCAGACACACACACACACACACAGAGATGGACCAAACAGTACCGTTAACAGTCAACATACTGGACGTTAGCTGGAGAAACATGCTGTGCACTACCGCTCCGTGGTGCAGCTACAAATCTAGAGTCGTACCGGCCTGCGCGGCAGGTTTGGTGAATAATCTTCGAAAACGAACTGAACAGAGGAGGAGAGGGAGCCACAGTGAACCAAACAAGATCCAGTTCCAGTATTAAGACACACTGCCCTATAAAATAATCATTAAAAAAAAAGAAGCTAATAACAGCCTGGGATTTCATTACACACAAGTCTTTGTAGTGTAGGGTTTGATTAAAAAGTTCCTCCCAGGCAGGATTACACACTGCGCTGATGGAGAAAGGAGTGTGTCGCTACAGTGTGAGGTCTCCAATAAAAGTTCATGTTCCTCATTTTGTACCACTTCCTCCTTTTCTGAACTGAAACCTGCAAAGCGAGCTACATTTCCTCAAACAGTAAACACTAACCCCTTAGTGAGAGGAAGGGGGGGGGGGGGCACAGTTTATTTCTAGGCAAATGCACAACAAATACTTTACATCTAACTCCCGCTTCGTCGTCCTCGCCTCTGGCTGCAGGTGGGATCTGATCGATGATGCGATCTGCTGCGTGGGAATCGGGTCACTTTTCCGACAACAACAATGTCAACAACAAAAAAGAAAGAAAAAAAACCCAACAACCTCCAGGTCATTCCTGTCAGGTGTTACTGAACTGGAGCAGCCACAGTGTTCAGCTACAGGGAGGGGGACACACAGACACACAAAACAGGCAGGTTATAATGGAGCAAAAGGAACAATGAAGTGATGCTGTTTGTGTGCATCTGCTTAATGATGAACTCTTTTTTTTTTTTTTTTTTTACCAGCAGGGATGAAATACAAATAGGGAGACGTCGGCGAAAGAAACAGAAAGGCAGAGCTGACAGGACGAAGGCATTTGTTGCAAAAAAGAAGAAGACAAAAATGGCAGGACCAAGGGAACCCCCGTATTCATACACAGATATTTTGGTAAAGTTGCTTAGTTCACTTTAGAAGAAGCATCATGTTTGAAAACCCTTACAGATATCCTCTGTCCTCTGCCTTTTTGTCACGCTTAACACATTTCAGAGCAAAGAAATATTAGACGTATATAAGATATGTTAAGACAGCCTGAGTAAATACAAAATGCAAGGTTTTAAATTATTTCATTTATTAAGGAGGAACAAAAATACCCAAACCAACCTGGTCCCGTGTGAAAAAGTAACTGCCCCCTAAACCTGATGGCCGGATGTTCTCCTTCAGGATTTTCTGGCAGAGAGCAGAATTCACGGTTCCATCAGTTACAGCAAGTCGATCAGGTCCTGACGCAGGAAAGCAGGCCCAGACCATCATACCACCACCACCATGTTTGACTGCCTGCGTGATGTTCTTTTTCTGACATGCAGTGTCAGTTTAACGACAGATCATCGAGATGTTTTTTTTTTTTTTGGCAAATCTGAGACAGGCCATTTTTGTCCTTCGTCTCTTTCTTATTGTTTAGTCGTGAACTCGGACCTTAACTGAGGCGGGTGAGGCCTGCAGGGCTTTGGATGTTGCTCTGGGTTCCTTTGGGACCTCCTGGATACGTCGTCGATGGGCTCCTGTAGTAATTTGGGTCAGCTGGCCACTCCTGGGAAGCTTCACTGTCCCGTGTTTTCTCCGTTTATGGATTTAAGTACGGATAATTACTTGATTCTACAGCTCTGGCAGTGATCAGCCCTGGGTATGGCTGGGGAAACTGAACTTAATTCATGATTTAACAAGGGGGGCGGTTACTTTTCCACACAGGGCCAGGGTGGTTTGGAGAGCTTTATTCCCTTAATAAAAAAAATCATCATTTGAAAACTGAATTTTGTACTTAAAATCAGATTATCTTTGTTGGATATTAACATTTGTTTCATTATCCAAAACATTTAAGTGCGACAAAAGAGCAAAAACAGAAGAAACCTGTAATCCTGCTCTGACTGACGGACAGTTTGGATCGTCATTCATCCCAAGCGGTGAAGACCATCTTACTCTCTTTGCCCTTTAAGTCCCTCCTATCACCCAAAAAAGATAAAGCTCAAAAAGGTTGTCATCACAGTGCTAAGATCTTAGCCTGGTTTGGCTTCAAGCAGGCAGCTAATAGTGAGAAATCGCCCTCTCGTGTTTAGCCCTGCGTGTCATCTCGAAACAGCTGCGTCCCACTGCACAGAGACAGCCTGCTAACGTCAGACTGATGCATAGAGTTACAGGAGCAGCTCCACAGTTTCAGTTTCCTCTGGAAAACCTGAGCATCCAGGTACCGGGCGTGTGCAGCGGGTGGCTCTCGGATGTGGTTAGTCGGGTTTTCCCGGCGTTCGGGCGAGCCAGGAGGCAAAAGAACAGAGTGAAAAGCCTTCAGAGGGGCCGTCGCCTGATGCAGCGGAAAAGAAAGAGTAGATTCACCGAAGAGAAGACAGCTGACAGTTGACAACAGGACAGCGGTGACGACGGGCGGGACAGAATGCGAGGGTGAAACAAAGGTGAAGGTTGTAGCGGCAGACCGTGGTGAGCGTCGGCTTAAAGAAGGGTGACGAGGAGGAAAAGTGTCACTTGTAGACAGTAAAAGGTGTGGAGGAGGTGGTTAAAGAGGACCAGCTGCTGGGTAAGTGTCACAGGTTAAGTCAGAGACAACAGAGGACGTGGGCGTCCAGCGCAAAGGAGGAGGCTGAGTCACAGTGGAAGGCACACAGGAGGAGGGGAAGGAGGAGAAGTGAGACCAGACCCATGAAGAGGAGGAGGAGGAAGAGTCCGTTCAGAATATGGTAGTCTCGTACTTAGTGCTGATGGTGCGCTTGGATTCTTTGGGATCCATGAGCCACGCGGCGCTGGCCTGGGACTGAGACCCCCCCTCTTGGTCCACCATGTCCCCCTGTAGGTGCAGAGAGAGAGACGACATTAGAATCTCTGCCTCCCAACAGCAGCTGCTTCCGATCAGGTTTAATTACACTTCATGCTGCTGTTCACATCTCAACTCACAATAATGAAAGGGGGATTTTTTTTTGTGTGTGTGTGTGCAGACCTAATCCACCTGCAAACAGCTGCAGTGTCCTGACATTTATGAAAAAAAAAAAAAAAATACCATGAAAGCTGCGAGATACACAACAGCCACAGTCAGGTGGGCGATTATGACGGCCGTGGAGTCTGTTTTACATTTGATAGCAGTGTAAAACCACCTCTATAAGCTGTAAAAATAGGCTCTTCTCATCTAAATTTCACACATCTGATTTTTACTCATCCTAAGTCTTCCTGCAGATCCACTGGATGAACCTCTACATCCCCGACTCACGTAGATAAACTCAGACTAACCTGGCTGCAGCTGTTCACCTTGTGAACAAACATGCGAAACCTTCAGAGTAATTATGAAATCAAACAGCTAATTAAGTGTTGCTAATTTAAGATGCTCTCTCTCTCTCTCTCTCTCTAACTGATTCCACCTTGCAAAATTAGATGTTTTCTTCAGTTTGTTTTCTGTCAATCAGTGGCTGCTGTTGTTGCTACAGCGGCAGAACATCAGAATGCTGCAGAAATTTGCAGCGATGAAGTTTATTTTGCAGATATTTAACCACAACGAATAAATGTTTCATCTTTTGGGAAGGATTTGTTCAGTAGTGTATCTAGAATCTCCAAACACTGTAAAAATGACTAACAGTTGTTTGTGATTCTCTAACGTACTTTAAGCGCTTTTAAATGTATTTGACAACTAAACGCCTTAATTGTGCAGCTTTTAAACATTTAAGCTTTTTTTTTCCGCATAAAGCAATTGTGGTGTAGATGCCACAGTTTTCCATCAGTCCTAATGCTCTGTCTTGACACAGGAAGCAGAAACTCCCATCTTGCAGCTGTTTCAGACAAGAGGCTTTCTTTAGATAGGAGCTTAGCTTGTCTTACAGCTAAATTGTCACTAGAGGTCAGCAAAGACACATTCAATTTAAATAAACTGGTTCACATAATATTTTGTACAGTAAAGCCAGGCTGATTTGTGGTTTTCTACAATCAGTAATAAATACAACAGATACATTAAAATATAAATAGCTGATTACATTTTTTCTAATAAAAACAAAAACAGATAGTAAATGTGTGAAAGGGTGGAGGCGATATAGGAGGGAAGATCTGAGCAGCAAAGTGAAGGGATGGGAAGGAGGAAGAGTATTCTCATTCATCTTTACTGTTATTGCAGGTAAGGGTGTGCTTGGGTGGGTATATTTATCAAAACATAGAGCTGAAGGAAACACAGGTATTGAAAAATAACAGCAAGCATGAAATCACTCTGCTGAGCAGCAGCTGGACATACGTGACGCATCCCAGAGGTGGAGTCAGTTCAGTTGCATGCAGAACAAACTCATTTCTTAATGACCACAGGGACATCAGCACAGTGATGTCAGGAGGATATAAGAAGCTGATTTAATGTGCTTTCAGGGTCCGATTCCACACCGTAAGGTGCTCGAGGTCCAACTCACCCCTGACTTGCGAACACTCCCCCGTGGTTTGGGCACAGGCCGACTGGACCTGGTCTCGATGACCTCTGAGCCGGTTCCCCCGGGGAGATTCTGCTGCTGCTGCTGTTTGGTCCTCTGGGCCTGCAGAGCCAGCTGATAGGCCACCTCAAACGCCTGGCCCAGGGTCAGTATAATCTCATAGGTCAGGTTCTACGCACAGACAGGAAGCAGAGAGACTGCTGAAATTCTAGGAAAAATAAGCTAAATGGTGTAAAACGCAGAAGCTGACTAATGTTGGGGACATCCTCTGTTGTTTAAACATTTATTATGTTTTAGTTTGACAGCTTCCTGTCAATAAGCACCTTGGACTAAAGAGAGGACAAACTTGTGAGATTTTTTTAAAAAGAAAAACCTCAGGGTCTGAACAGACAGTTAACACAAAGCTCATCTGCATGTAATCTGAGTTAACTCGTCAAGAAAACCGCATCACACGGATCAGTTTATATTTTACCCAACATTTGTCTTTTCCTTTGCAGTAAAAATGAATCAGCTCTGAGCTTCTTGATGTAGTGAGGGTTGGTTGTTCTGGGCCAAGAGAGCAGTAAAATGGTCAATACGGGTTAAAATATTGATGAAAGCTGCAGCAGAGCTTACCACTCTTCTTATAGACACACACACAAAAAAAACCCCACAGCTACCAGAGGACACCCTGCACTGTAAGGATGACTCAAGCTTTAACAGGCTTAAACAACTTCCTGGGGGCACAGTTTCACTTTAATACATCAGTATGTAATGTTTACGACCAGCCTGCATTTAGATACAAACGCAGAAGAAGTGCTTTAATGGCAGATAAATAACTGAAAGAATACTTCAAGCTCTGCAGGTTACCTGATCAAACAGACAGATTTAGCTCTGATACATAAGTCAGAGTTTCTTCAGTAAATGTGTCCTTACCACATCTACCGTGCTGAAGACATGGCAGTAATGGTGGCTGGTCTGCAGGTCCTTAGTGATGTAGGCAAATGTACACAAGTCCTCTGGATCCTGGGCTGCGCAGGATATGTTGCGGATCTCGTGCTCTGCGATGATGTTCTGCACCAAAAAGGACATGCAGTACGTGTTAGAAGTACAGTCAGAACGTGAAATACGAGTGGTGAAAAAAACAAACAATGGTCTGAAAACAAAAAGAGGCTGTGAGAGAAGAGCGTGCCTGTCCGCAGCTAACAAGGGACAGAAGTGGCTGAGAACGAGGCCGTGCTGGTTTTAAAAGTTAAAATCCCCACAGATCGGAGCATACAGTTACCTTGTTGGCTGCGTCGATGAACTTCACGCCCTTGTAGGTGATCGACAGGACAATGGTTGGGACTTTTTTCATTTGCTCCGTGGACCTCTGGAAGAAGAAAACACACAGAGAGGTGATTTACTGGTGGCTCAGACCGCAGCTCTGTGTAGGCCCTGATACAGAAGAGACTTGGACCGTACCCGCATTTTGGCACAAGCATCCTGCGTGGACTCAGTACCCCTCAGATCCTTAATGAGCATGGACCCGAGATACTAAACAAACAGGAGAGACCACATCAGTGACGCTGAATACAAATAACTGAAGGAAAATGCAGAGGAACAGGAAGGGTATCAGTGTACACTGGCTTCGTAGGCGCAGGACTCAAAGATGAGTTTCTCAGGCTGGTGATGCCAGTTCTGGACCGGGGCGTACGGTGCTGCTAAACTAGGCGGCCGCAGGGTCAAACGGGGCTCTTGATGCACCTCTTCATACCGCTCCTGGAAGAAGAACCAGAATGATTTACATAAAAAATTTTAAAAAAGCCTGACAGATGAGCACATGATCACTCTGGAACACGCGTACCTGTCTGTGTCGCCCGCCGCAGTATCTTTGGCTCGCGTCATACTCGGTATCTGGCACTTTCTTTCTGCTCGGCTCTCCTGCAGGCAGCAGAGGGTCCATGGAGCGCCCTGGGTAGTCCATCTGACTGAGCGGAGATGAGGTCTGGGAGCCAGGCAGGTCCTGGCACTGCACACACAGAGCCAGACGCAGGTATTTTATCGTCAAGGGACCGACCTTTGACTGCTTGCCATCTCTCACTCAAATTTCTTGGCGACATTTCGATTTACATATTGCCTTAAAGACAAATCGGTGAGATAAGTCATCGTCATTACAAAGTGCAGGTCTGAGTAAGTCCTTACCCTGATCTGGGACAAACGAGGAGGTTTGACTGGAGGCTCCTCATAAGGCCGTTCTGCTAAGGAAGCAATGATGCGTTTCCTGTGACCAAGCAAGGTAATTTTTAACACCTAGGAAAGAGAGAAAAGCAAAAGTGTTATCTACTTTGATAATCTCCCTAAATAATAATCTTTAAAAAAAACACTTGTGGGAGTCTAGTGAGGTTATACATACGCAGGCTGTTTACAGAGAGGACATGACATCAAATCCTACTGATAAAAAACACACGGGAAACTAAAGCACCGAAAAAACTAAAGCAATGTTTCATCAAAAGCAGGAGGAAAAACATTTGAAAAGACAGACTTTACAACTGATGAGGAACTCAAAAAGGAAGCCAACACAGAATGATGTCCTCTGGTTTCTAATCCAACAGTGTTTTTGTGTAAAAGCTGACAGACAGATTCCCGCTGTTTAAATCTCTGTGCACTTTTTGCAACGCAACTACCTCCCACTGCGAACGCTTTGTTGCTTTAGCCATTCGTACATGAAAGCGCTCCACTCATTCAGAAGATGGGTGACTTTAGTAACTTTATTTTCCACATAAATAACACTGAGAACACCTCAGTTCATTAAAAAAAATGTTCCTTTTGAAATCTTCTCCAGCAAACCTGCTCTACTTTCGCCTTCTTTAGTTTTTAGCTGCAGTTCTGCTACTTTTAGCCTTTAGCTACATTTAGTTTTTAAACCAGCCTTTTGCTACTTTTAGCTGGTCTACAGATACTTTGAGCTAGTGTTCTGTTTCTTCTAGTTTTAACAACTCAGTTTCAGCTTCTTCAGCAAAGTCATTCAGCACTCAGCATTTTCTCTATTTTAACCACTATCTGATGGTAGAGTATCTTTTTAATACTGAAAAGAAATGGGGACATTTTCTGTAAGATACCACTGCACTACAGAAAGACAAGATGTTGTTTCACAAGACTTTCATGTTGGATGTGCAGGCTTTGCTTTTGCACCTAATTGAGTTTTTGTCTCCCGATTTTCCTCCCTTCCTATAATCCCGTCCTGGAATCAACGTCCCTTCTCTGTGCGTTCACCTTCAGAGTATGAACTATTTTGAACAGACTTGAAAGCTAATTTCGCCCTCCACTACTCCTGACAGTCCACGTCAACGTCACCGCCACTCACGTTGACGATCTCCAGCTCCCACAGGTTCTTCACGCAGTCCAGAGTGCGGTAGCCGCTGGCCAGGAAGTTGTGCAAATAGTCGTGGAGACCCAGATTCTCCAGCCAGGAGGACAGAGAGTTGCTGCCGTCACATCCCAGAGCTTTAACCTGAGGGACAAAGTTTGATCAATTTCAGCTGCTTTAGGACAACGATCGGACAACTGGGTCACTTTTTACTTCGTTTTCTTGTAGGACTTTTTAACGGATTTTGCTTCAAAAGCTCACCACATGTTCAAGTTTCAAGTTCAAAATGAAAGATTTTGTATTTGAATCACACACAAATACATAAAATTATCCCAGATAAATCCACAAACCCTTCCTTAGCTAAAAATAAACACGTAATTGAGACTTACAAATGGCAGCGTCACAGATATCTGTACCTGATGTGTTATTTAACATAAAAAATTGTTCTAAACATGCAAGAATAAAATATTTGATAGCAAGATTAGTAAAGATGGATTTTCTGCTTAATGCCATCCTGCCTTTCAGTCCAGTGGTCCCTATCATGGAGAAAAGGGTCACAAAATAAATGTCAGGAAACAAAGTGACTGATCTGTAGCGCATTAACTCATAAACCCAGTTACACTCCGAGATGATTGTGAAATAAGGTAAAAGTTATACAAAATGATGCAGTTTTGCTTAAAAACCTGTGTAGTTAAAGGCCTAGAATTGCTTGAAGGAATGCATATTACCTGCCACCTTTCATGCCAAAAACTAAAATGATCTTTTGCTGACTTGCAGCCGTTTTGGTCAAACTCTGTAAATGACATTAGGCGTAATCTCATGAAACAAAGCAAGACTGCGTGATCTGTTAGTGCTTGAAGTATGTGTTCAGGATGACTCTCAGCTACTACCCCACAACATTTTAGCTCAATACGTGTAAAACTGGCCGAGTTTCATCTGTTTGCCAGTTGGCTAATGTTGTTTAGCTGCGGAGGACATCTTGAATCGAGTTCAGAGGTTAATCTGTTGCAGATGTACATCCAATGATTATTTTGAGAGTTTCATTAAAATCTGTCTACTGGTTCATGCGATAACAGTAAAGACAAGCACGCACACACACACACACACACATACAAAATCATTACTGCCCACATTTTGGCAGCAGGCAACAATAATCGTGTTAGGCCAAGATAGGTTTTATGGGTGGAAAGTGATAAAAAGAGGGAAGTCATTCTAGTTTTAAGATTCTAACATTAAAAAGTCAGCAGTAAAAGCATTGTTTCTCTTAGAAACATTACGTTGCTCCGTGAGGCGGGCACCAGTGATTTATCACCTTTGGGAACGAGCGTGCAGCATGCAGGATCTTCTTTCTGTGGCTCGGGTCTGTGATTCCGATCTCCCTCAGGTCTTGGTCCTCCATCACGTTGCTTCCCTGCAGAACAAAGCGCAGGGATCACCATTAGTGTCGTACGGAGATTACGGTTCAATGAAAAGCCTCTTGGAGAACTCGGAGACGCGACGCGCGGTGGCTCGGTAAATCTACCCAGAGGCGGAGTCCGCTGAGTAGATATGTAATCAAATCATCTCGGAAAACACAAACCAGACTCTTTTTAACCCTGGATAAATGTAACGACCACAAATAGTCCATGAGAAAATAGTCTCATAGTCCTCGCTCCAAAAAAGGCTGTTGTTGAAGCCAAAGGTTAGTTAAGGGATACCAACTCAGTGATTGTTGTAAGAGGACAGCATTGACGATCACTTAAACAAGCCCCGAGTCTGGAGCGGAGAGGACTGGTGGTCAAATAAGTCTTTGGTTACACAAAATATTACATCTGAGACGGCGTGGCAGTTAATGGAGGGAGGAGCTATGAATCAATGTCCGGGCTGCAGGGAGGTGAGCGATACGAGACGGAGGAGCAGATTACACGTAGGAGTGGACATCATTTATTTTAGCGCCATGTTTGCCACTTTTATGGATTGGCAGTCAACTATAAATACGTCTTTATAAAGTCATCCAACTCAAGCTGACCGGTGGGGAGTCGATAAGCTGTTCAGGTAAATCTTGAAGGCTGTGTGCCGTAATCAGCGGCTGTGTGTGGACAAGGTCAGCAGCTAAATCTCATCTGGTAAAAGTATCATGATGTGCCCCAGGAACGAGCTGCACGTGTGGCTGGCTCTTTAATATGAATGTCGGGTTAATGGGCCGCATGTCTTTGTGTGCACAGCACTAATAGGACAGAGGACAAGCCGCCTGTAGGTCAAACCTGAAAACCTGTTTTTTTTTTTAAAAAAATGCAGAGGTTGTGGATGCAAACGAGTGCACCTGTCAGAGCAGAGACCGCAGAGCTCTCGGTGCGATGCCGTCTGCAGAATAACAATTTGGGTTGCGCCTCTTTACGTGAGCCAGACGAGGAGAACCGGCCCGTTTGAGGGAATATGCAGACGAAAGAAGTTAAGAGCGCACAGCCAGACTTTTCAAAAGCTGCATCCATCACAGCTCTGGTTCTGCACGTTACTGGGTCCAGCTCCCAGCAGGATGCATCTTCTTAATGCCTGGCTCTAAACCGACAGCATAAAGGCCATTATCTGTGAGCAGCAACACGCTGATCGCTGCCTCTCTGGATTCTCAGGACGGTGGGGAGCTGGATGGATAATAGCCCTTTCACAGTGCATGGATGATTGCATTACTGTCTCTGGAGATTAACTGATAAGTGACTCTGCGGGGGGGAGGAGATACTATAAAGCTTTACAAACTGGATTTACCCATTTCCTGGCTTATATTTAGATTTTTCCCCACTGCGCAGCTGATATGTTTAAATAAAGCTATTTAAGATCTTCTGTGTTTTAAAACTTCTTCTTTTTTTGTTTCTGCAGATATGTGTTTTACAGGGTAAAGAAATGGGGTTCTCAGCATCAATCCGGAAGTAAATGTCTGGATCAAACACCTCACGGCTAGAAGGACAACTAATTTTACAAAATTAAAAAAAGAAGCTGGTGCTAACTAATCAAGTTTTGGTTTAATTATGCAAACGGACCAACTAGTGTCTTCATCAAAGTCCAGTGGACACAGAACTGAGGCAGGTATCAAAAGAGAGCTGAAACAGGTGTCATACCGGTCATTGGACAGAAGGACAGGTCAAAATTATAAGGCTATTGGTCAGTCCACAGGAGGGTGGGACTGACCAAGGTGTCCACACTTTATGATTTGTGCCCTGAACACACAAAGCTAAAAATATGGTGTGGTAGTAGCTTATGTGGTGAAAAAAAATAAAATCACATTTCGCATTAAATATATCACAATTTTTGTTATTTTACTATATCCTTTAAAACAAACTTATCTCCATTAACAGCCTTCGAAAACGACAACAAGAAAACTGAAAAGAATGAGGTGGAAGTTGGGTCCTTCTGTGTCCAAATGCTGCTCCTTCCTCCTCCACCTATCCTGAAAAAGCTCCACCCGAGTTCAAAAGCACAGAGACACGATCAGCCGTCCTGGTCGTCTAATAACCAACAACACCGAGTCAAAGTTTGTCCTGCTCAACAGGAAGTTAAGAAAAAAAAACATGCAGACCTGAGCAGAAAAGCACAGAAAGAAGCAGTCACAGAACATGCAGCTTTATTTTTTTTAATTTATCTGCCAACATCTTTAAACTGGACACTAACACATCGCCGCCGCCGGACAACAGTGAAATCAATGAATCCATTCCCATTCATTTAGCTCTTTGTGTGTGAAGCCATTACTGGATTTTTCTGCAGGGTTTGGTGGCATCGACCCCCCCGTCAGAGAGGAGAAAGTTTTTGAAGAGAAACAGAGATCGGCCGATCAGAGGGAACAAAGAGACAAAGGAAAGTTGTTCGTTCTGACGTTTGCTCACCTTCTGGGCACATTTTAGATTCCAACCAATTTCTCTCGCTTTAAACAAGTTATTGCTTTTGACTTGGCCAATCACAGGGAATTTACTCTCTTCTGCCTGGACACGTAAAAGCTATCTTCAGACCAAAAAGGTGCCCGAACAGATTGTACTCCTGGCTGAATCTTTCTCATCCAACACAAGTTGTCAATAGAAGAAAAATGCAGAAGCGGAGGAGGAGGGGAAAAAAAAGGAGTTTTTTGGGGGGGTTTCAACAAGTATTATTCATCAGCAGCAGAAAGAACTGCAGAGCAGCAGGGCTGTGCAGAGCGGGTCTGCTCGGAACATTTGTTCCAGGAGTTGATAAAAAGCAGCTAATTGATTTCAGAAGGGGGCTTGTCTGTGCAGTGCTGCTTGAACACAATACAATCAGTGCTGCTATCGATCCGCCACTGGAGCCTGCGGGGCAGACGGAGCCCACGGTGGGCTGAGAGTAGTGTATCAAAAAAGTGTAGTGTACAAAAAAAAAAAAAACACTTGATTCTTGAACAAACAGGAGCAATAAATAAGCAAATGCAGGCTGGGGGACTCTTTGCTGCTCAAACAACAATGATTATTTTTATATCATAAGAAAACTAGCATTCTTTGAAGGAATGTGCATCATCCACTGCTTTAAATGCGAAAGTTTTAAAAAAAAGATCTTGCATGATTCATTAGTGCTCAGTATGTGTTGGGGATGACTCTCAGCTACTACCACACCAAATTTGAGCTCATTATCTGGACAATTGGCTGAGTTATAGCCATTTTTGTGTTTGCTGAGGTTATTTCGTTGTGGCAGCCATCTTTATTTAGGTGGACTTCAAATGTTAGTCAGCTGTAGATGTACATCCAATGATTAATTTCTAAGAGTTTCATTAAAATCCGTTGAGTGCTTTATGAGATATTTTGCTAACAGATAAACGCAGAGTCGATTCTATGACTGCTACCCTTTCAAAGTGGTGGGTGATAATAAAGCATTTAGTGTTGTGCCTCAATTCAGGAGAGGAGAAACTGGTTTTATTAAACTGTTCACATTTTAAGATAGCTAAATTATTGCATGAATCAAATATTGAAAACAAACCAGGACGGAGGCGGTCTTTCTGTTACAGGCACGCAGGAAGTCAAGGTAACGCAGAAGACTTCTCATTTTTATTGGATCCCAAATCTTGGGTCAACATTTGCCCGGGGAGTGACACTGAGGTTAAAGGTCACGGTTTTCTTCGAGACCTGTCAGCCTGTCCGCTGACCATAACGACACAAGTGTTGCCGCGTCTCTGCTTTAACAGAGGGAAGATTCAGGGACGATGAAGAGGAGTGCGAGCTACTTAAAGACCGCTGACAGATTAAACCCGGAGAGAGAAACTTCAGAGGCTTCAACGCAGACTTAAACACGACTCAGGGAGGCATTAACGCTGCCTTTCTGGGTTACGCAACGCAGATTAAAAACCGTTCCGGCTCAAATCTTTGCACACTGACAAGCCATAACTTGATAGGAAATATACATTTCTGTGAGTTACTTTGCATTTCCAACTCTATAATTCAAAATATTAAAACAAGATGACACTCTTTGACACTTTGCTGAAACCTAGTAAGATGAAATTGAATAGTAATACTAATTTGAACTACTTTTTTTTTAAAATACTGTAATACTTACATATCAGATCAGGCTGCTTTTAGTAAACTACAGAATAAACTAGTGTTGCTGCTGACTGCAGCCTTTTTGTCTCTTCCAACTATGGTGTACAAGAGGACAAAACAACTTCAGAATGATTCTTGTAATAAATGATGGAGGGGGGTATTAAATTGGTTTGCAATGCATTAAGTAGGTCTAGTCAACCATCAAACCGCAGACAGGTTCTGTTATTGTCATAAAAAAAAGACAGATTCAGCTTGTGACTGCAGAAAATTGCTCTTAATTCAATAATCTTATCTGTTTTGGGAGAAATACTGAGTTTGAGAAGCGGGTTTGTGTAGCAGGGACACAGATAAAAGATCCAGCCTTGCTGCTAAATAAATTAAATTAGTAAAAGTTTTATTTTTCCCTTCTTTTTGGTTTGTGCAGACGCCACAAACCCATTGTGCCTTCCAAATCAAAGTGAAATATACAGCTCCTCAATTTTTTTTTTTTTTGGGCTTGCGATGTTTGAAGGTTGGCACAAATTTGAAAAACTTCAAAACTCTCCGTGAAGGCTTTACATGTTGGGATTCAAGAAGCTCCATCCTATTCAAAAAAGCTCACATGTGGGTCACTGACTAGTCCAAATTTTTTTTGACTCATCTGGGTTTGTAACAAGCAGACCTACAGGGGCCGACATATCATTTTATTCATATGCAGGATTGTCAATCTGACTTTTGCTTACTTTAGAGGGTATATTTTCTTGTCAAACAGGCCCAGAATAAAAACAAACCACCGGTGAAAACAGAGCGGGACATAAGAACGTGTTTTCTCGTGTCTCTTTCGGTGCTTACGTTGTTTGGGTTGTTTCTAAGACCAGCTGGGTCCCTCATTCTCTCCTCCATCAGTCCTCATTAGTCCCAAAAGCACCTGAGCTAACCCACAGTGGCATGGCACGCTATGGGCTGCATAAACATGTCGGCCTGGTAACATCCTGCCATTGATCACTCAGATGCTTGTCCACGCTGGTCGGGCGGCCGGTCACCAGCTGCTGCTTTACCAAACAAAATGTACCAAAATCACACTAAGTGTCTGAGAGCAGATGAGCTCAGACTGGGGATGTTCGGATGAACTGTCGCTGAGTTTAACGGGCACTTGTGGCTGATCAACCAAAGAGTTTATAGAGAAAGAAGAAGCTGTGACACGTAAACAAAGCACTAAACATGGACAAGGTCCTTAACACAGATTTTAGAATTTCCTGTCGATTTTTGAGACATTTTTGACATCAAAACATCTGTGAATTTACTATGTTTCCACAGTGCTGCTGTTTCATTATTTGTACTCTTGGGTAAAATTATTGGATGTGCAATGTTTGTTTTTCCACAGTACTTTTTCCCCCCACTTCATTGGCTTCACAATGCATTTTTTCTTAACATAAACAATTGCCTACTACTGCAAGAGATGCTTTGTTTTCCATTAAATGCTGTTCCGTTCTTTTAACTTTTAAATAATAAAATCTTTTTTTTTTTAATAATTGAGAATCTGACCACAAATGCAAATCTGACATTTTTCTTCTTTTAATTTAAATCTTAAATCTGTTTATGCTTGCCTGCTAAACAGTTAAAGCTGATTTACTGGGATTTTTGTGCACAACCATCTCTAGAGTTTAAAGAGAACGATCCAAAAAATACCCTGTAAGCGGAAGTCGTGGGGGGTAAAATGCCTTGTTAATGTCAGAGGTTAGAGGAGAGTGGGCAGACTGGTTCGAGATGACAGAAAGACAACATTAGCTCAAATAACAACTTGTTCCAACCCAGGTCTGCAGAAAACCATCTCTGAACAGACAACACGTCCAAACTTGAAGCAGATGGACTACAGCAGCAGAAGATCCACCAGGTGCCTCTCCTGTCAGCTAAGAACAGGAAACTGAAGCTACAGTTCACACAGACTCACCAAAGTTAGACAATAAGAGATTATAAAAACATTGTTGGTCCAAAGAGTCTCGATTCACTGAACTCCAGTGGTCTCCACAGTCACCAGATCTCAATCCAATCAATCACCTTTGGGATGTGGTAAAATAGGAGATTCACATCATGAACGTGCAGCTGACAAACCTGCAGCAACTCTGTGATGCTAACATGTCAGTATGGACCAGGATCTCTGAGGAATGTTTCTAGCATCTTATTGAATCTATGCCACATAGAATTTAGGTGGTTCTAAAGGCAAAAGGGGGTCCAATCCAATACCAGAAAGGTGGAGCTAATAAAGTGGCAAGTAACTGCATATAGGGTATCTTGCAAGACAGGATTATTGCATGCCTTATTTCAATTTCTGGAAGTGGTACATGAACCAAAAGTACACATGAAGAGACTAGGTTTGTATTTTCTATACAGTCAGTTTAAAAAAAACAAAACAAAAAAAACCCACTCTGCTCATTTGAACGACTTTAAAGACAGTTTCTTTTTTAGAAAATGCACTAAATAGAGTCTGGACACACCAATGGTTTTCTATTTTCTACTTTTCTTTTTTTTCTATACTTATCCACAGCTGGAAAATAATAAAATCAAATTCCACACTTTTCAAAGACTATTCTGTTGAATATTAAAACGTGTGCTAAATTAATTCAGAACAAACTGAGCACCTTGTTTAAGCCTCAACAACACAAGGAAGGAGTTATTTAAACTTCAAATGGAGTTAATAGGATCTTTTTTTTAACTAATCAAGAGTGACATCAGTTCGATTAATGCACAAAAATGGTTTTGCTGGAGTGACTGGAAGTAGTAGAAACCATAAAATCACAGAGAAAACGGGCATAAAGTCATACTGAGGAACTCACCATGTAGTGCAGATCATCAAAGCCATTCAGGAGCAGCTTGCTCTCGTACTGCGGCACCCCCACGTGCTCCAGCCAGTCCCCCACGGGCTGATCCAGCAGCCGGCCCGCAGCACCTGCTGACAGGGGAAAGCGCTTCAGGAGAGAGAAACCTTTCAGCCGGTAGCAGCGGCACTCTGAGGACGACAAGTGGCATTGCCACATAACTCTCGGCCAGCAGAGCTGAGCGCACCGGCAGCAGGAGGGCGGTGGAGACAGTGTCCTCTGGACAGGGCGTCAGCTCCCGCAGGCCTGCGGAGGCTGAACCACAGTCACTTGAAACGGTTCAACCACCCTCTCGGTGAGGGGTGAAGGGAATAAAAAGAATATACCACCAGCAAACTGACTCCCTAATGGAAATTTACCCACGCTTTCGACCAGGAAAAAAAGGCTGAATGGCTCATGTTTGGAGCAAAAATACTAGAAGGTTCATGTATGAAGCTCCAGCTTTCGAAAATCACTCACGAAGATGTGCAACAGTTCCTAACTTTCGGGAAATCCTTCCAGTGAAGATGGTTTGGTTCAGTCAAATGGAAAGTTCTCTGGTTTATCAGTTCATAGGTCTACACTAAAAACAGTCCAAACATGACCCACAAAATCAGCAGCGATCACAGGAAAAGTAGCAACAAAGCTATACGAGTTAGAGAAATTAAAAGACTCCATTGAGCTGAGACTGAATACAGAGGCGTCAGCAGCAACAAAAACAACTTATTTCATGGAAATAAGTTACAGCAACACTTTCAACATAGTAACCTTTCCTTGAATCTAAAACTTAGTTTGGTTGGACCTCTTTCACAGGAACGCAAACAGACATCATAAGCTGTAACAACACTTATGTCCAACATGCACATCCAAAAGTTCCCTTTTCTCTCTCCCAGTCTTCCAAAACATCCAACACCATTCCGGGTTGAGATTCCTACTTAAATAATCCAATTCCACAACTCTGGAAGTGTTCAAACAAGAAAAATAAAGTAAGAATCCAATGAGCTACTTTCAGAAGGTCCTTTAAAAAAAAACCCAACAAATTCTTCTGCAGACAATAGTGCTAAAATCGTCCAAGACGTGGTCAGCTGTGGCATTTTCCGACAACAACAAGATCTAAAGCACTCTGCGCAAAGCAGACCATCCAATCCTGCATGTGGAAGTGTAGTCCTTCTTTTGTCCTGTCCGTTCACCAGCCTGCTGCCTGCGACTCCCCTCTCCTCTCCTCTCCTCTCCTCCCTCCCTCTCTCTCTTTCTCTCTCTACTTGCATGCACTCCTCAGCCTCCCCCCACCCCCCTCTCTTTCTCTCTGAAATAATGCAGGTGGCTGCTCTTTGTCATTTAAAGCTACCATTTCAGCTTGTGACCCCACCTCCCAAGCTCTCGCCACTTGCATTTGATTTTGGGTGCCTGAAACATCTCCACCTCGGTCCTTTCCCTTCCCCTTCAGGTTCCCCCCCGACCACCTGCCACTATTCTTTTCACTCTGATGCAGAAGTTAATCAGCAAAAATACTAGAGACTGCGAGCCAATGAAGTCCAGGAATCACTGGCAAACACTAGAGCAATCAAAAAGGAGGGGGGGCGGAAAGTGACGCAGCTTCTCGTGCGCAAATAAAAAAAAAGAAGAGAGGGCTTTTTTTCTGCTTCCTGAGAGCAGCGGCGTAGAGGCGAAGCTGAGCGCCAAACAGCTGAAAGCCTCACGTGCACAGAGGAGGATTCGGCCAAAAGAAAGCTCTGATGGGACACTAACTATTTTACTGCAGCAGTGTCAGCTTTCCTCAAGACCACAGAGTAAAATGTGCTCAATCTCTGACATAAGGAGTGGTTCATATTTAAACAGAGACCCATCCTGCTGACGGTGTATCAATCCAGAGTGGAAGAATAAACAGAGTATGTGCTGCATTGTTTGAATATAATAAAAAAGCAGCTAAGGCCAGAGTGAAGGTGAATGCTGAGCGGCGTGAGATGGTAATGCTGACGGGAAGGAGTCGATCGTTCGGGGCAACAGTGTCTGAGTACCATCCATCAGCCAGGGTGACAGGCTTCTGAAAAGCCAGGAGGGTAACAGGAGAGCAGGTACAGAGTCCTCAAAGGCGAACACCAAATGTAATCAATTGTCTTTGAGATCAGATAAAAACATAAAAGTCCCATCTGATGATAAAAAGCCTTAAAAAAAAAGAATGTTCATAACTTGGAAGACTACAAAACAAAATCACATAAATCTTGTTTAAGCAAGCCAAGAAAGGCAGCCTTTATGCTTCACACAGGCTGATTTCAAATATTTGAGCCTAAGGTTAGCATCTCCCTGAGCAGCGGCTGTTGGAGACGAGCTGGAGAACGACATTCGCAAGGGAGTCTCCAAAATGTCTCAAAACCTTAGAAGCGTTCTCAGTTTCCTCGCGTCTTGTCGCTTGGAATTTTAACATGTTGACAACAATTGCGCAGTAAATTGTCACTCGTGGTCACTGGAGCTATATTTAGACACCTTCAGGGGAGCTCTCTTAAGACAGAAAACAATCGAGGCTACAGCTTTAAGTGTCCAGATCTAAAAAAAAAAAAAAAAAATGGAAACAAAATAATAATAAAAAAAGATCCAAATCTTCATTCCTAAAGTGTACTCCACTCGATTAAATCATAAACATGGGGGCTTAGAAGCAAGCTATGCCAGGTACAACTTGGTCATCTAAATAATGTGCACTGCCAAGAATACAGTTTCGCAAGTGATGCACACAAAAATAGGCTGTGATTTTTAAAAACTTGGCTGCTGAAAAGGCGTTGATCGCAAACACTCAGAACTGACCTATTTCCTTTCAGTTTTTAGTTGCCAAGTAGTCTACAACAGTCGCCTACCACCGTAGGCAGACAAATTTAGGGTTTTCTATACTAGCTAGAGGACTTACAGTACATTGTACACAAAATTACTAAAGCAACAGTTGTGTTATTTATTACAGAGGAGGATAAATTTGTCAAAATCAGGATTCAGTTATTAATATTTAAAAAAAAACTATGCAGTTCACTACTTTGACCTCATACTTTAAGCTTTCACCAATTATTAATTATTGGATTGAACTAATTATCATTTTACAGCACAAACAGTCAGTCGATCAACTCTACCTTGCTGATCTCTGGAGGATTCGATGCCAGCTCCGATCAGCGTCATGATCTTCTCAATCTGAGGACGGGAACAAAGAGAAAAGGGATCAGCGCCTGGAAGAGCCACCATGCTTCCACCTTAAAACTTTCAGCAACAATAACACACAAAAAAAGAAAAGCCCCCTTGCATTGAACACTGAAGTCACTCCATGCCCTCTCTCCAAACTCTCACAGTCCAGATCAGGAACGTTGGGAAGTTTATTTTATTAAGTGTATGATCGAAACTTTAGGCTTTTGCAGGACCCAAAAACTTGCAAAGATCTAAAGCTCTGATCAAAATCCCTTCTACATTGAAAAATGGCCTTACTTTTTGTGCACTTCTCACTGGACCGGGTCAAACATTTCAAGCAAAACTAGATAAACCTTTTGATTACAGGCGTCAAGACCAGTATCAAGGTCGCTGAGGACACCTCAACTCTTAATCTGCACCATCACACCGCTGCTGCAGCTGAAGATTTTCTTTTAAGAAGGAATATTATAAATTCCTGGAAACTCTCATATTTATGACCAAAAATCTGTCTGGAGGCGAGCCTTTGAATATTTCAGCCTCATAGAAGTTTTAGATATTAATTATTGGGAACATCAGGAAAATTTAGTGAGAGAGAGAGAAGCATGGAATGGGCCAGAAAAAGTCTGAGGTTACCCTGCAAAAACTTTGAAAATTATTCTGTTTTCATTGAGCTAGAAGTGCTCCATCCATCCACCCACCCACCCACCCATCCATCCATCCATCCACCCATCCATCCCCTAGCCCAACATGTTAATAACATAAAGAGACAGAACACCTTCAATGTTTCCTCCCACATAAACACAAACCCTTAAAAAGAAAAAAAAAAAACTGTTTAGTAATCTTTCTTGACCAAACATGCACTTTTCGTTTCAGCAGCAATTAGAAACACAATGAAACCCCCACAGAGAGCATGCATTTATTTGGAAGGCCAACATAAGCAGTGGCAAAAATGAGCAACTGTCCGCGTTTCTTTTTCCTTCACAGTATTACAATTATTATTATTCGAGTAGTCACTGCTGGATGGGATTCAGGTAAACTCAAGCGTCACCTGCAGGAACGATGTACTTCAGTGTGTAGAACAATTGTTTGAAAGCAGTTTGAGGCTCTTTAAAGGAAAGCACACGGAGAGCATCAAAAGCGAGCCCATTAGCCACACCCGAGTGAGCCCAGATACTCGTGTTTCCAGCGATAACTTCATGCACCGCCACTGAATCCATTTGAACATCGGTAGAGCGTTGCCTCCGAGCATCGCCGCAGATATCCACATGCCGTACACATGCACACAGTTTAACGGCTTCAAACAGAATGCGGTAGTTTCCTCCAAGTGCTGCAACACAGGCAGCGGTGGACTAAGGAGCATAATTATTATTCCTGTGTGAGCACAGAAACATGGCGCCCGTTTCAAACAGCCCTCAGCTGAGTTTTCAAAACCATCAGGAAGATGCTGACAGTGAAGCTGTGACTGATGTCAGGTACTGTCACTTTAAATCTTTCTAGTATATGGACATATCGTGAATAGGCGCTTTTTTTTTTGTCCTTCCTCTGTTGCATAGGTCCTGGCTGCTGCTGAGCACCCCCAGACAGGTCCCCATTAGTATAATTAAATGTGCAATGAGTCTACACTTGTTCATCATCAATCAGTATGGGGATGTTTAATAGTAAAATGGTGTGTAATTAAAAGAAAAACGTCTCCCAGAGGGGGCAGAGAGAAATTTAACCAAAAAGATACATCTATTCATGAACACTGCTGTCTAATGAGATATCTAATCATGAATTGAAGTGGCTGGACTTGATCAAAAAAAGTAATGAACTGCCAAGATTACCCTATTTCAAAGCAACCCACGAAGCTTGAAAAGATCCCATATACCTCTGCAAAGAATGCCCCAGAAGAGGACAGAGTCGAAGCCCAAAAAAAGAAGCAGGGATTCAAATGAAAGTGGACGTCTTACGCTGTCAGTGGAACTAGAGCTTTGGTGTTTTGGGGAGGGAGAAGTCATCTGTGTCTGCTGGAAGAGAATTTAGAGTTTTGATCTGACTTGTGCCAGTATGACTAAAGCATAGACACTGTTGTTTGTTTTATGGCAGGGCTAAAACACAGCAGTCACGTTGTTTTATACACAACTCCCAAATATCCAAAAAAGGTTGGGGCGTTGTGTAAAATGTAAATAAAACAAAACAATGATGTGCAAATCTCGTAAATCCGTTCTTTTATTCACAATAAACATATAAAATGCTGAAACTAAGTCCATTTTGAAATGACCAGAGAAGACTGTAGCGTTCCAGGATGGCGTTCACATCTGGCTTCTTCTTTGCATGATAGAGCTTTAACCAGCATTTGTGGATGTGTTTACAGACAGTGATTTGTGGAAGCGTTCCTGAGTCCATGCAGTGATGTCCAGGACAGAATCAGACCTGTTTTTGATGCAGCGGCCCCTCGAGGCCTGAAGATCACAGCCATCCGGTGTTTTGGAAACAAATTTTCACAAAGTGGTGAACCTCTGCCCATCTTTACTTCTGAGACATTTGATCTCTTTAAAATGCTATTTTTATACCCTATCCTCTAACCGATTGCCAAAAAATGTGATTATTTGCAAAATACTATTTCTTATTTATACCACTTACCAGTACAGCTTTTTGTTGCCCTTACGCCAACTACTTTTGACATGTGTTGCTGCCATCAAATTCAAAATTCCTTTATATGAATGAATTCCAGATTATTGCATTTTTGTTTTTGTTTACGTTTTACACAAAGACCCAACTTTTTCAGAATTGTGGCTGGAAAAAAAAAAAACCTCAACAAAGGTTATAGTGAAAAACATCAAATGCAATGCACTAAACCACTATTTGAAATGGTTGAAAGAGAAAAGATTAGACAATAACAGAGTCAGGCTGAAAAATATGAAACTATTTGACAAGATGCATTTTGAGTGTACATTATCTTCTGTTATTGTAGGTCTGGTAATCTCTTATCCATTTTGAATTTTAAATAGTCAACTTGGGTTTAGGATGGTCTCTTAACACCTAAATAATTAAATCGTAGCCCATTAGAAAGCTGCAGATGAACGCTGGCATTGACCAGGGCTCTGTCAAATCCCACGCATACATCTCCTGAGTTAATGAGGATGGGCTCTGCTCTCATAAAGTGGCTGAGGTGAGCACCGGACAGAGGATAATGCTCCTATCAGGGGCATCACTCTTTCGAAACAGGGCATAAAAGAGGACAATAACAATTATATCACCCTCTGAAGTCTAGTGGAAAGTTTACTTCTTCACCTCTGGGAAGATAAGACATGCCAGTGTAGATTTTCCAACATCGGAACAAAAGCTCTTCTGATTGCTTCATGCTTAACAATCTCAAGATGGCTCTCTGAAAACCTCCAACAGCTGTGGAAAAGAAGTAATAAATGTTTCGGACTGACTTAACCAGGCTCAAAATATCAAGAAACACACATACACACACAGTCTCTACGCAACCAACTTTATCTGCACACAATGTAATGAAAAAAGGGAATACTAGCCGATCCAAAGAGAGTCAGAGGCAGCTACCGTGAAAGGCAAGTGTGATATAGTGTTAGAAGTGGGCAAATATATCCCTATCAGAGGATATGACCCAGCGTTTTCCTCAAGGTAAATTATATCCACAACAAGAACAAAATAAAAACACCCCCCTCAGTTTTATGTTCGAGGTCCAAGACGCTCTGAGTCATGAGAAATTAAAGCAAGATGGGGGGGTTGTGCAGCAGGACTGAATCAATACAGAGAGGATGAGATGGAAGGGTCCATTGTTGGAGGAACTCAGTACGAACAGGGAGACACAAAGAGCAGGGGGCAGAAGTCACTGACAAGGTGGGGGTCAACAGCTGAAGAGCTGGCAAAGATGAGACATGGTCCGAGTGTGATGGAACCTATTTATCATGCTTCTCACAGCAGGCCTGCCGCCCCACGATGATGGAGAACACAATAACTTTACTGCTTCTTCACTGGGACCTGAAAATCTCTTCTTTTAACAGCAGCCTTGGGAATATTGAACAACGGGACAAATAAACTAAGAGAAGCGCTGACGGGACAGCTAAAGGACACATTCGGGGAGAGACTAAAGGCCGCAGATGGAGAGTGTGTGTTTGGACACACACCGGGCGCAAATTGGCAAGCTGGCATCGACGCGAGGGCTGGCTGAAAACCGCGAACTGGTAAGTGGCATCACGGGGAGCACAAACACACCGGTGAAAAGTGCCAACACCTCGGTGCGACAGCAGGACAAAGCACAGTCAGCAGACACCAGTGTCTTCCTGAAATAGCTGCTCCATGTCATGTTTGCGCTTTTAGAAAATGGCGTCCTTCAGGTGAAGTGTGGCAGGACGTCCTGTCTCTTCACTGACTGAAGACACTAAACAACCTGATGTCTGAGGTCACCTGTCAATCTTATACGTCCTTCCTCTCTATTGGCCTCACACACACACACACACACACACACACACACACACACACACACACTTGCAGTATAGTTTGATCCCAACAAGTCCAAAACACAAGAAGTCTTCTAAACTTACAGCAAACCCACAGAAAAGAAAAGCTACACCAAACCTCTGAACTCACGATGCAGCAGCACAAGGCGGCAAAAAAAAAAAAAAAATCTGCCAAGAAAATTAAAAGTGAACTTAAAATAGGACAGTAGATGAACTTTTTAAGAAAATATTAAACGGCATGAGGAAGAGGCCTGAGTTTTTGTCTCTTTCTATTGCTCAGCTAATAAAGAACCAAACTTAAATCAATGCATACCAATCAAAAAGGCTTCAGGAGAAATATAGCAGCCATAGAAAGGCTGGAAAACATCAATTGATTTCTCATTTGCGTCATTCATAGCAGTTGGACAAGATTAATTAGACTCTGGAAGAGCCAGTAAGGGAATCGATACTCACAAAAGCTGGTTTCATCGTAGCTGTTAAGAGAAAAGTTAAAAAGTAGAGCGAGGAAGCGGACAGTGGCCCTCAGCCTCTGTCGCCGTGTGGAGCTTCTGTTTCTGTGAATGCTGGCCCACACAATGCACCCCCTGGATTGTCATCTCCAGTCTGATTTCAGGGACCAACCTGCATTAGCATGCGCTTTACACACCAACACATCCCCCTCGAATAAACGCACACACATGCACACCCTTGGAGCTTCTTAAATGGAGAGGCGCACAGGGCGAGACCTCATGCAAGTCAAATTGTCCTTGTCGCGGAACCAGAAGCAGAGAATCCAAGGGTGTGTGAGGCTCAGAGGGAGTGAGAACAAGATACAGAAAAGAAAAAGGGAAGAGGGTGTGAGAGCTGGAATATTTAACAAGGCCAATTCAATTAAAAGGCCGAGCAGTCACTGAGGGGACGCCTTTCGTACCCGTGTGTTAAAGCAAGATCATTTTATGTCGAGAGAAAAAGTATATCGCTATTCTGGTCAAGCCTGGTGTGTGATGTCACGTGAAATTGGGAGGCATTGCCAAATCTGTCAGAGCTAAAAGTGTGCGTTTTGAATGACTTTCAGCTACTACCGCACCAAACTTTAGCTCAATATCTGTACAAACTGGCTGAGTTATGGCCATTTTTGTGTCTGCTAAGGCCAAATACCAGTGGCTGCTGTACAGAACTGCACTGATTTCAAAAGTTAATCAGTTGCAGATGTGCGTCCACTGATAACTTTCTGTGAGTTTCATTAACATCCATTCGGTGGTACATGAGACACTTTCTTAACGGACAGTCAAACGAACAAACAGACAGATGGGCAAACTAACTTTTGGCTGCCCTTTTTGTTTCTCAGCAGCAGGCATTCAAGGAAAAAAAGACGTTGTTTCGAAGGAATGGGCGGTTGCACCAGGAGGTGGGCAGACAGCCCCTTGGCTAAATACTGGCAGCCTGCTGTACAGAGCGCTCCGGAGCAGCCAGTTGTGACCGGAGACGTGGCTGTGACAGCGACACCAGGACTCACTGTAGACGCTGCCGTGAGGACTCCAGTGAATTTTCAAGCTTTACAGGAAACTCCAAACAGTCAAGGCTGGAGCACATTAATATTATTTTTAATCCCAAATTCCCTTCACACAATGTGCCCTTTATATAGAGAGTGTCAGTTTACATTGATAGGCAAAAGAAACTTAATTACCAGAAAAGAAACTGAAAACGCAAAGCTACTGGCGCAGCTCACAGGCTGCTTCACACAAATACAGTCTGCACAGTTTAACAAAAACAACCTGCAAACACACAAGGAAGAAGTTTGGGAACAAACCCATTTGTTCCCTCGGCGGCAGCGCTGAGCGTCAAAGCAATAAAAATAACTTACAGGGTCCATTGTCTGTGTTTTTTAATCCTAAAACTATTTAATTTTGTTACCGACTTAGACCGAGAGTGCAGAAAGTGCCCTCCAGTGGGGGGGATAAATAATTTAAGGCGAAGAGTGGAACTCTCTGCCAGTCGCTTCTTACGTTAAGATTTTATGGACACTTTCAGGCGTTCAGATGGACCTAAAGCAGGGTGGTTCACTTAGCATCGAACATTTAACACGAGGCCTCCATTTGTGACAAAACCTCTCTCTCTCTCTCTCGGTTCGAAGCCAATAACATGAGCCGTTCTGCTGCCACATGGGGAGATCATGTTAGTGCGAGAGGAAATCAATACAGTCTGTTGTGGCACGTCCTCGACAGCGGCTGCTACTATTACAGAGCACTTTCCCATGCTCGGTCTGATTGCTTCATGGGTGCAGACGCACTGACACAAAGGTAACAGTAAAGCTCCGGGATTATTACGGGCTGCAGAAGGTATCTGGGAGGAGCAGCAGTCTGCATTAAGCAAGTAATGACACGGCTGCCTTAACCCTGTCAAACTCTCAGAGGTCACATCCCTCCGGTGTGTGTGTGGTGCTCGTGAAGCTGCTTAATTAGATTGGACAGTGTCCTATCATCAGAGCAGATACATCTAAATGATACAAGCACACATTTTAATCTCTTTTAATGGTCTTTTCGCCATACTAGATCACAACGTGCTGCGGTCTGTGAGGTGCAGGGTCCATATTCCATCTGGGTGTTTGGCTTTGACTCCACTTTTAGGCTCTGGTGTGTTAAAATTTGCTTATTGCAGATGTGGTCAATATATTCTGACAAATTTCACTGTAACTGTTCAGTCCCTTGTGAAGCAACCGTGTCTATCGTTATACTTTGCTCCCTAAAAAATCTCATGCTGTGCATTAAGTTGGGTTATTCAATTCATGGCTGAATAATGACTCCTCTGCTGACAATTAAAATAAGGAAAATCTAAACTAGAAATAGTATGAAAGATCTGGTTTGAATCTCCTAAACATCAATATCAGTCTCACTCTAGCTTCAACATAACAATGCAGAAGAGTTGCACAATATATTGAAAATTTATCACTGCTTGGACCACAATAAAGCCTGAGCTATTACTTTCCACAGGCCTGCGTTCATGCTCCGAATGCCAAAAATGCTTTTGGTTGATACGATGGACTCGCGCTGCTCTTGATGTTCATGCTCAGTTTAGATTGGCTGAGCTGCTAACGCACGTGTCAAGTGTTGTGTTGACAGCACAGAACAAGATGAGTGAAAATGTGGATTTATTGCAGATGATGCCATTGAAATAGTCAACAACATCATCCTAACCGCATGTTTTCCTAATACTGTGCAGCCAATTACAAACCAGCTAATCCATTGTACAGTCTTTTTTTGCATGATAGAGCTTCAACCAGGATTAGCGGATGGGACAGCAAACTGTGTTTACAGACGATGATTTGTGGAAGTGTTCCTGAGCCCAGGTACTGATAACCAGAGCAGAATCAGACCTGTTTTTAAAGCAGTGTTACCTGAGGGCCTGAAGATCACAAGCATCTCATATTGACTTTCAGCCTCGTTCTTTCAGCTCAGAGATTTCTCCAGATTCTTCAAATCTTATGATGTTATGAACTGTAGATTAAGTAATAGTCAAAGTCTTTCCAATTTCTCCACTGAGGATCAATATTCTGAAACTTTTCCAGTTTCTCCCAAACTGGCGAACCTCTGCCCATCTTTACTTCTTACTTCAGCCTCTTTAAAATGCTCTTTTCATACCCAGTCCTCTTACTGGCCTGTTGCTAATTAATGTAGTTAGTTGTGAAATGCTCCCCCAGATTTTTCTTATTTATACCACCTATGGTTACAGCCTTTTGTTGCACCTGTCCTGTTTTTGCTCCAGTTTTGATGCTGCCGTCAGATTCAAAATTGCCCACTATTTTTCCAAAATATTGGACAATTTCTTAGTAAACATCACATTTTTAAACTATGTTCCAATGTGAATAAAATATGGGTTTATAAGATTTGCAAATCACTGCATTCTGTTTGTCTTTACATTTTACTCAAAGTCCCAACTTGCTTAAAATTGCAGCAAAAGTCCTTTTCCACACAAGCATTTTATGTTGCGCCATGTTTCTATGGTAGCCCAGAAAGGACAAACCTGACATTCACTCCAGAGAAGGACGAATCTAGTTGTTCATATTCCCCTCCCTCCCATCTTTAAAGAAACTACGGAAAAAAATAGAAAATAGTTTCTCTGAGTATTCTCAACTTCATTGCTAGATGTGACACCGAATCGGGAAACTTTTAGGAAAAAAAAGGGTTGGTTTACTAAATAAACTGTCTCAAAAGCAACACTAGAGGTCCTTTTAGAAAGTCCCTTTCTGATTCTTCTTTGTAGACTGAACTCTAATGTTGCTTGCGCCGAAAAAAAGATTGTGCAAAGTGTTCTCGAGTCCTCGCACGAATAAAATCCTCTAAGACAAGGTTACCCTGATGGCGCAACGAGACCGAGTCCTGACAAAGTTTTATGACTCGCCTGCAGACCGGAGAAGCGTTTCCTATAAACGGGCCCGTGCTGGCCAACGTCCACGCGAGAGCCAACTAAAGCTGGAAGTGTTGACGGGAGTATTTCCAGACAGCGCAAACATCGGGTCAAACTGCCGTCGTGCATAAATGCACCTCTAATGCCTCCTCCGCAGCGACAGGCTTCTCCTGCACTGCGGCTGGCCCGACACCGCTATCAACATCTTTCAGTCTGCAGGGGACCGCAGCTACAGCGGCACGCCATCTGGTAATTTATGACAGACAAATATTAAGCTCGCACTCTCTGCAGAAGTGATGACTGAATGAGCTATTTATACGTGACGTCCAGAGGAGGGGAAAATAAACAGCACATGCCGATGCAAAACACTGCAACAATAAATAACCGCGCGCTGAACTGAATGTAAGGGGCTCGACGTGCAACACACCAGCAACAAATTATTCCATCTGTGGCTACCATACGTCGTATATCAAACTCTGCCAAGCTGTATACAAACTCAGCCCAGAGCAGCCGTGATATCGATCCGCTGCTCTCTCGGCTCGCTGCGGTTCTTCTGATTGTAAAGAAACACGAGGCAGCAATACGATCTGATCGCCTGAGAGACAAAAAGCCCCAGTTCTGGCTGAGTCCAGGTTCTGGCTCAACGTGGTTGGGGGACATTAAATACGACGGGCAGGGTATGTCTCCAGGGTGGCAGTACAGTTCTTGCAGAGGTGCCTCGAAGGAAAGTATTGGCACACGAGTGGACAGCTGAAACTGAGGCTTATAGAGCGTGTTGAATTCTGCGAACAATTAGCCGGTTGTTGGAGGAAAACTAAAGGACATAAAAAAAAAGAAAACCTGTCTTCAACTTATGCTGGCATGACTCTGTATCCATCTAATTATTTGTTGTGAAAAGTTGACTTGCAATCCTGAAAACTTGGTAAAAAAAAACGGCACAATCCTGTTCTGGTTTGAACAATAATGTGTGTTTTTGTTGTGTTCTTTTTATATTCTGAGCTCCACATCTCTACAAAAACTCCCGTCCATGCCTCTGTGAGCAAAGAAGGGAAGAGCTGAACAGAGAGCTGCAGCTTCGGCATTCTCTCCCCGAGTCTCAAGTTTCAAATCCACGTCTTACGTCTTATTCTTCTCCTTCATTTCATCCCCATCTTCTTGTCTTCTCTAATCTCCTTTCACAGCGGGGCTCTATTTAGCTCTTTAACCGCGTCCAGACAAAGCATTAAAATGCTAAATGTATGAGGGATACTTTTAGTTTGGAATATCCATCGAGGTAACAAACATAAGCCAAAACTGAGAACATAAAAGCAGACAAAAAGAATGGAGCCAAAGCAAGTTTTTGGTACAACAAAAGCACCAAAAATACATTTCATATAAGGCGAGCTGTATTCATTTGAATGCATTTACCATGTAGAAGCACTAAGACATTTTTTACCCCCCTCCCTTCAGGACAACAGGTGGCTTTGAGTTGACAGAAGAATAAAACAGCCTGTGAGGAATCTGGCTGCAGTCAGCAGAGCTCTTTGCAGCTGATGTTCAAGTTTGCTTTCAATTCAAGAACACTATCTGGACTTTGTTCTTCATTGTGAAGTACAAACGTTAAAGGGATTAAAGACTTTATGCCAATAAAACCAGCTGTAGAAACGAGACATTATACATTTGTATTTGGGTACAAACCCTATCCATGATTACAGTGCAGAACTCAGAACAAGCCTGAAAAATGACAGTTTTCCATCTGAAACGATGTAAGAGTTGACTGCTTACCTCGTCCCATTCCGAGGTGAAAGATGGAGATTTTTCCAGCCTCTTCTTGCTGGTGCTACAGTTGGAAACTGACTCACTGCGGTTGCCCAGTCCCCCTTCCTCCTCACCAGGAGGCGACACGAGCAAGTCGGAGTCAGACTTGGAGAGGCTGCGTGCCAGCTTCAGGTCTCCGGGAGGGCGCATCCTAACCCCGGCTCCTGCCCCCAAGTCCCTGGGCTCCTTGTTCACCGTGGCGTAAATTGCTTTTGGGTCGCAGTCTGTCAGGATGGCGGCCATGCTGGGACGGTTAGGTGGCGGCGAAGCCGCCGGTACTTCCTTTTTCGCTTTGGTGGATTTCCTTGCTTCTTGCTGGCCCTGGTTGGGAGGCGGAACGCCAGGGAGCCTGAAGGCGTCCTCCCTGCAGTCGATGACGGGAGAGGATCCGTGCAGGAGGCCGGTGAACTGCTCCGGGACGCCTGCTCCCTGGTCCTGGCTGAGCTGGGAGTTATCTGTGGGAGAAAAAAGGAAACGGAAAAGGAATGGACAAAGTCAGCAGGGGAAGAATGCAGCTCGAGTAGGCTGGAGAGTGGACTTCCATCTGAAGGGCAGATCCTTAGAGCGAGGCTAATAAGAAACCACCCACACACCCTGAAACAGATCTGCAATTGTTTCCTACAGAGAGTGACGAAGAGAAGAAGAAGGAGAGAGCACAGCGAGAAAAGGGCGTTTGTTGGAAGGAGAAATGAGTGAATTCCAAACCCAGCTTGCAGCCGTCTGACAACTATCTGTGTGCGTTTTTTTCCCTCGCAGGGAGTTGAAGCAAGTCATCGACGTGAGCAGCTTCAACTCACAGGGCTGTTCAGCTCTCAGGTCAGTTTCCCAAAATGACACATCAACATTTCCCCAAAGTTTTAGAAATAAAGTTTTACGCTAACGTTGAACGCACACTTTTAGTAGAATTCACTACAGATCTCTGAAAATATCTCTGTGG
>NC_051437.1:10782256-10782903 GCF_001649575.2 Kryptolebias marmoratus | reverse complement strand
GTGTGTGTGTGTGTGTGTGTGTGTGTGTGTGTGTGTACAGTCACTGCCAGGATGACAGGCTTGGGGTGTTTGGTGACAGGGAATCTGGGGCAGCAACAACACAGAAAAGTAATGACCTGTTGCAACACTTTGGTTTGTCCTTCACAAGTTGTTACCACCATCATCTGTTCTAGAAGAGAAAATAATAATAATAAAAAATAAATCATAAAAATATTTCCTAACTACCTTCTCTTCCATTTCAGGGACCATTTGCAGCAAGGGAGTGAACCGAAACCCACCCTGACCACTTTGACACGCAGAAAGAGAGTGTGTGTGTGTGTGTGTTATTAGGGGTGAGTGACTGTACTGTACACATGTTGAGATCACAGCCAAACACCCACGCTCCTGCGGGCAGCTGGGGAGTGTGAACGCCCTGTGAGCACATCAGCTCAGCTCCAACAGTCCCACATGGTGTTAACTCCAACAACCCCCCCACCACCCCAGGCTTCATCCAGCTCTGCGGTGGAAAACACGCAATCAGATGTCAAGTCTTCCAAATGAGTGAGGTCACCGCAGAGGCGGGAGCGTGTTTTATTTGGCAGCTAATATCTGACCAATGAGGTCATGTTCTTGGTTCGAGGAGGCAGTGCTGGCTGTCACCCCCCCCC
>NC_051437.1:10775332-10782200 GCF_001649575.2 Kryptolebias marmoratus | reverse complement strand
CCCCCCCCTCCTCCTCTGAATTGTCCAAAGTAAATTTATGTTCCATCCGTAGAAAGAAATAAGCTCCTTTTATTTAAACTTTAGATTCAGAGACGCTCTGTTCTGTTCAGTGGGGTGGTGCGGATAAATCAGAAAGCTTAGGAAGCCGTGTTATTGGTGTGATCGTTTACAATAATGCAAGCAAACAAATATCTCCACTAAAGAATAGTCGAGCCTATCACGTAAAAGAACACACGAATGGCCAGAGCATCAGGTCAAATTTACTGTTCAACCAAAACATCTGGATGTAGAACAGTTACATTCCTTTATCCAATGTTTTGTGCTCACAGTGCATTTTTTGGTGCACTGCAGTTAATAAAAGCAACACAAGCTTTCCGAGTAGGAAAAAAAAAAAAAGTACAAAAAGGTGTAAAAGTACACAATCGATGGCACTAACATGCAGCGAGTGTATAACAAAGTCTGCTACTTCCCCTCCTGTGCTCAGACCTGCGTTCTACGGACGCCCGGGGTTTCGAGTCATTGTCTGTGCTGAGTGCGCGTGAGAAATCTCCCCCGGGAGTTCTACAAAACACCAACATGGCGGCGGCGATCTGCTGGGACGCGCAGCGTTCCTGCTGAGGACAGCAGCGCGGTTCTGACAGAGAGTAAACGCGGCGATATCGCTGACCCTGCAAACATCCTCCAGCTGTCACACGGAGCGCTGAGCTTCCGTCCCTCTCTGTCCTCACAGGGAGTCAAACAAACAAAAACAAACTAAAATCTTACAGATCACCTTGTGGCTTTAGGAAAAGGAACAGAGACTACATGTAAGAGGCTATTGTGTTTGATTTTCACTTTTCCATCTTTTTAGAAAACATAAGTTCACTCGTTGAGGAAACAAAAGTTCAGCGCCCGGACAGAGTGGTGGAAGTACTGAAAGGTCATGTAACCTTTGATTACAGTGTCAAGTATTGTAAATGACAGCGCAGCTGTGTGGACCTCCCACCCTCTCAGGCCCGGATACAAGCGGCGGTTCAGCTTTTGTATCCTCTCCTGCAGCAAGTCGGCCCATGGCTGTTGTAACCGGCCCTCCAGAGCCAGCTGATCAGCCCTGTGGGAGAGCTGATGTTCGAGCCGAGCCCAAATGTTTCTCTGGGGAAAGACTGAAGGATCTGACTGACAGGAGGACCTCAACATGAAGCAGGCGGTCCATGGACTCGTGACGTGTGAGGATGGGTGTCGTCTGAATGAAAGACTGGACTAAGATGCTGCTGCTTCAAAGTGGCCAGTTTGGGTTTTTTTTGTTGAAAGTCATAGCCTTTTTTCACGGTTTCGTCTGGTAAAACTGCATTCTTGGTCGTGCGCAGTTTGGCTCATTTTGTACCCGCCTTGGCAGCCCTGGTTTAGAATTCGGCCTGCTGGAGGACGCTTTTAAAACGAAGACAAGCAGATGTGGACCAGTTTCTCAATAGTTATTTTTATTTATCCAGAGTGTCGTTTTTTTAGACCTGAACATTTGCCTCAAATGTTCTCCCATGAAAGTGTTAAAATACAGCTTTTAGCGCTCCTTAGACGGGTAGGAGACCCACAGTGACTGTGTGGCTATTTCAAGAGAAAAGTCAACATACAATTATTTCAACAACAAAACATCTACAAGGCACTCTTTGTGACAAGTGACCTTTCTTCACCGTTCTGAATGACAGTCAGGTGCTCTGGCATCTCACCGTTTGAGTCACTATCTACCGTTTTTGTAGCTCAATCCTAAGAGGAATAATAAAATAATCCTATGTTAAAAAGAGTTAAAACAACAACCATGACTTTAACATGACCTACTTTTCTTTAAAAACCTGTTTATTTAATGGAGATGTCTGCATGTGTGGCAGCAAAAATCCAGAAGCCCTGCTCCTCATCTGTGCTCCACGCTTCACTGGACGAAGTGACATATCCAGCTTTAACACGGGACGTGAATCCACGACAGCAAAGTCACAATCTGATCAAGAATTCAGTTTCCTATTGGCAGTGAAATGAGAGTCTTGCCCACTTGCCAGAGAGTGTCACTCAGCCTGCTCCCGACGGGCGGGATTCCTCGCCTCTGCTCCCTGATGAATGCCAATTGTGCATTTTCCCGGCAGGCCTAATCCAAGCCGGCCCATCTTGGATGCATCAAGCTCAAACGCGTATCTCCAGTTTCATCGACGTGCCTGGATGGTGACTTCCGAGGCTAATGCGTCCCGCGTGCCCTCCCTGGTGCTGGCACAGCACCCGCCTGGGATGCTGCGCCTTATTTGGTGACTAAAATCTGAGGACTCACCTCCTGGCGCTTGGGGACCCAGCCACGCAGGGGGGTGCAGACTGTCCTTCGTCTTACTGGGGGGTCTGAGGTCATTCGGGAGGGCAGATGGATTTCGCTGAAGGACAAAAAAATAATAAATTAAATAAAAGAATCAAAGTTTACTCACATGTTAACCTCCAAATAATACCTGTAATGAATCATCCCTTTAGCTCAACAGCAACTGTTTGAGTGTTCATGGCTTACAGTGATGGTGGAAGTCTTTGTTTCTACAGAGCTCATATAATATGAGCAGGCAGCTGAGAAGCACAGCTAATATAAAAGACTTGACATTGATAAAAAAGCTGCCTAATGAATGACATATAAAAAAGAAGTAAACTCGCATTCCTTGAAGGACTTGAAGGCGTCTAGTGCCTTGCATGGCGAAGTTTTCAACAGACCTTTTAGGCTACCAACACACCAAATTTACGTTCGATATTTGTCAAATTGACTGAGTTGTTGCCATATTTGTGTTTGCTAGACACCAAAAGTTAATCAACTGTACATGTACAACTAATAATTACTTTGCGAGAGTTTCATTAAAATCCGTTCAGCCATTTATAAGATAATTTGCTAACAGACCGACAGGGTTCACTTCCACAGTTATTGGCAAAGTTTTCAACAGAGACCTCATGTGATCTGTTAGCAGTCAGAGTGTGTGCTGGGGACGACTCTCAGCTACTGCCACGCCAGATTTTAGCTCAATATCTGCAAAATTGACTGAGTTAGAGCCATTTTTATGTTCGCTGAAGTCAATAAGCTGCGGCGGCCATCTTGAATCATACCGACTCCAAAAGTTAATCAGTTGTAGATGCACATCCAGCGATTACTTTCTGAGAGTTTCATTCAAATCTGTCGGGTGGTTCATGAGATATTTTGCTAACAGAAAGACACACAAACAAAACATGCACATATACAGACAACATGAATTCATGGGAGCTGTCACAGAACTGTGGGCCTTTTTACTGGAACAATTTGCAGAATGCATAAAAACAAGTTAACAAAAGAAAAGTGTTGAGTTGAAGAATTATGACCTAAATTATGAACTAATTATGAGCTGCCAGGCCTTAATGAGTGTCTTTGACTAAAATGTAAAATAAACAGTTTATCTTTAATGTCACAGAAACCAGGTCAGATTTTATTTGTGTGCAGCGATGTGACTCAGTTTGTATGTTTTTATTGAGCACAACTTCTAAAGCAGCCAATACAGAAAGAAATATGCCTTTTTGGTTCAGAAACACTAGAAATAGAGACAAAAAAATAAATAATAATAATAAGAGGATTTGTGTTATTAGTACCTGAGGTAGGACACTGTTGGAAGACTGTGTGCCGTTCTCATCTGAGGAGACAGAAAACGCAGAGTTACAGATCATCTTCAGACTGTTAGCACAAACTCTGGGCTGAGAATCAGGAGGTGATTTAGAATAAAATCATGTTTTATGCACGCCGCCATCATCGCCTACACGCCCCCCTGCCTCCCCGATGGCTGACGTGATGAAGCTGTTCTTAAAAAACATGGAAATCTATTCATTCAACATTTATACTCAAAAAGGGAAACTATTCTTAATCATGATTTATCCTCAAAGCTGAAGAATGAGCCCTCCCTTCCTTCAGCCGAGAGACGTTTTTAACTGGTTTTGCGTTTTGTGAGGCCGACTAAACTGGAGGGTCCAAAGGGGACGTTTTTACAGCTCGGGATGAAAATGGCTGCTTCGTTCAATCCTAATTAATCCGATTACAAGGGGTGACCAGTGTGGAGGCTGGTTACATTCAGGTTTTGTTTGATTCAACAGAGTTAGAAATATCTGTTTGGAATTGTTTTTTTTTTTTTTAATGTATCAGGAAAAAAAGGGGGATACACAGGTAAAATGTGATTAGTTTACTTAGTATCAGGGTTGGGGGTTCTCATCTATTTTTTTAGATGCTTCGCAGACATGGGTGATTCTGAATCTATTTTTGATTGATTCTGTCAACATCAGTCTGCGCTGCCACTTCAAGGGAGGTGCTGTGGCAGAAACATGTCGCAGTAAACCCTGAACCCTAATGAATATGTCCGTAAATAATAGCTGAAGTTATCATAACTTAAGTAACAACTTTGAAACGTTTGATTTGTGTATAAATTTCCAGCACTAAACATGATGCTAATCACATTAGCTTTTCTATGGCGTTTTCTATGTTAAGTTAGCATCTATGCTAACTGTTGGTCGCTCCTGTTTGTTTATTTACAAACCGGGTAATCACAGATAATCGAGACGCATCAATAATTGTTTTATCATCACATCACAGCCCTCTGAATGGTAACCAGTTGAGTCGTAAAGATTCCAACCCCTACTCCAGATTTATTTTTTAAACAACACTAATTGGAAAGCCCCACATTACTCCCTCCCTAAAAGCAAACAGGGACCTTTATTGGACTTGGACTCCTGGCTGGGTGGTGGGACTTTGGTTTGTGCCGTCAGCAGCAGCTCATACGTGTGATCCTCCTCGTCCTCAGCTGGCTCCCCCCTTTCATCGATGCTGCTGCTTGTAAAGAGGGCCTGACAGAACAAAATAAAAAAACAAAACAAAGCACAAATAAGGAGCTGCAACAGGAAGCTATTTAGCATTCAGAGGTGGTAGTACATGCTGTAAATGTCTCCTTCGGAAACTCTCTGAAACTGTTCCTGCATCCTCTGAGGTCAGCCGCGATTTTAGACCAGACTCCCCCCCCCCGTCCCTCCTGCAGCACTTAGATAAATATTTCGTGAGATGCGATGGACTGAGCCGCGAGGAAGAGAGAGAGACATTCTCAGTAAAGCGCCATCCTTTTCTGACAGCCTCCTGTTAGCGTTTTACTAACAAACCGTGTCAAGCCTTGTCTGACCACCACGACTGCCTGTAAGCTGCTAAAAGAGGAGGGAGAATCTATGATGCTGGAAGGTGTATGGTCTCGTAGCTTTGTGACCTCACCTCTGAGCTCATCTCCTCTTCATGACCAGGACCAGGATGTGATGATTGGACAGGACGGTCCTTCTGTGAATGGATGAATCGTTCAGTAAATTACAAGCTGCTAACCATTCTGTTATTATTATTAATGTATGATTATTGCTTGGATATGAAGTGCAAGTCCTCATGGTTGTCCAAGAAGAGTGAAGCTGGAGTTAGATGCAGAGTGTACAACTGTCTCCCTCTAGTGGGGGCTCTGGGCCTCCCACAAAAACCTGTGAGTAGGTCTCAGTGTTTGTGTGTGTGTGACGCACTGGAAGTTCGGCTAACCTTGCCAACTTCGCTATCGGGCCGTCCCGAGTCCCTGTCGGAGGACTTGCCGCTGGTGAGGCTGTCCAAAGAGTGGCAGGAAGTGGCTTCGAACAGAGCTTCGTACGGGCTCTCCTCCTCGGGGCCTGGGGCCATCCCTGAGATCAGCTCCGTCACCCTCTCCAGGTCGCCTGTAAAACAAATCACAAACAAGAAAACTAAATCAATTACTACCCGGGCTTTAAAACACTTACGCTAAAAACATTATCGAGAACATTAGGATTTTATGAGATTTAAGATTTAAAGAAATTCACTGATGCCAGTCCGTTTCCTGATTAGGTTCTGATCACATCCTCTACGTTAACTCAGAGCCATGGCCCCCTGTCCGCAACAGCATTTTAATGATTCGTGTTCACCTTTAAAAGACTTGTTTTTTGGGCTCATTAGAAAAAAAAAAAACTAAACGTTTAGTAAATCTCACCCTGCTTTCTTGGACTGGGACTCTCCTGGGGTGGAGGGATGGGTGGAGGGGGTAGGTCAATGATGGGGGTTTTTCCAGACATGTGACCTGCAACAAACAACAAAGATCATGTCACAATAACATCCAAAAAGGTGCTTTCCCCCCGCAGCTCCCTGGTGCATTTTTTTTTTTTTTACCATAAATGAGAGCAGCTATTTCCCTGCTTTTCTTTGAGGGCATGTCTTTGACAGTGTCCAGCGCTGTCAGGCCCTTCTGGTCCACGATATTCACATCGATGCCTGGCGAAGAATGACAAAGCGTCGGTCCGGACCGGAAATTCAAGGCTCGAACGTGAGATTTAACAGCACTGAGATCTGACCTGCACGGAGAAGTTTCTGCACGATATCTCTCTTCCCAAACAGGGCTGCTTCGTGGAGGGCACTGCCTTTCTCCGTCTGCCCATGAATAAAAAAATTAATAAATTATCCTAAGCATAAAGGCAAGAAGTTTGACAACAGGAGAAAATACATTCTAAACACGACCCACAAAAAAAAAGTGAAATTGCTCTCTAGACGAATCACTAAATCCTACTCCGGCACCAACACTTGAGGAAGATAAACAGGGTTTGGCAACCACCGGATTTATGCCGGCTACACAGCCGACAATTATGTGGTTGGAGGGGAAAAGTTGATTATTTTCCAGCTCACAGGGCCATGCTAATTGAAACCTGCAGGATGTAGGGCCTAAAGGATGCAGAACAGATTCCACATCCTCGATTCAAAGGAAAGCGGGGCAGAGTGAGGGGAAAGTGTATCCAGACAGATGGGAGGCACAGTTTGATGCAGAGACGGAGCCTGGGGGGCCCA
>NC_051437.1:10769278-10775273 GCF_001649575.2 Kryptolebias marmoratus | reverse complement strand
GGGGGGGGGCAGCTTTGCTTTGAAAGCTTAAAGAGTTTTTACGTTTAATGTCAGAGCTTTAGTGAGGCGTGGCGGCAGGAAGCGCTGCAGGTCCAGATTAAGTTAGCCAACACGATCTGAGCCGTGACGGAAACTTCCAGGTCGCCTTGACACACAAGGCCAAGAGAGCGCACATCAGGAGCACGCACCTCGTAGTTGATGTCCATGCCCGCGTCCAGGAGCACGTCCACCACGGGGAGGTGCCCGTTCCGAGAGGCCAGGTGGAGCGGCGTGTGCTTCTTGGTGTTGCAGCTGAGCAGGTTGGGGTGAGCGCTGAGCAGCAGCTTCACCACCTCCAGGCGGCCGTACAGCGCCGCCAGGTCCAGCGGCGTCTCGAACTTGGTGTTCCTCATGGTGGGGTCGGTCAGCTCCTCCAGCAGAAGTCGCACCACCCGGCTGTGGCCGTACTGGGCGGCACAGTGCAGCGGCGTCTCGTTGTCGTTGTTCTGTTGGAGGCCAATATAACCGGGTGAGAGGCAACCACACACACACTGCAAGTACAGAAGATGGGATAAGTGACGCAACAAAACAGACTGCTTTATTAGTGAATGAGTAAAGAGGCGGCTGTGAGAGTGAACCAATCAGAGCAGAGAGCCCACCACGGCAGCAGGTTAAACAGGTCGAGAAAGAAGCCGCACATGGAGCAGATTTCTGACAGAGTGGGGAGGGGACAGGCCTGAGCGGAGGACCACACTACATGCATGGAATAACGAGGACGGGTGCTGGAGATGGCAGTGAGCTCCAGGGACTGCAGGGCGATACACAAACAGGTGGGAATTAGAGAAACGGTCCCGTTTGACGACGGATCAGAACGCACTGATGCTTCTGCACAAGGACTCCCACATACTGTAAATAAATGTGAGTGAGGCAGTTATGAGTCCGCACCCAGGCCGCTGTGATCCTGGGCTACTGGAGAAAGACCGCAGGACTCTAATACAACAGTAAAAACTTCTGTACTGTGCCAAAATCCTGAGTCATCTCTTTTTTTGTCTTTATACGGTACTTTGTTTCCAAGCAGAAAAGCTTGCTGGTAATCATTTAAAGTTGCTTTGATCAATAGTTTAAGCTTTCTGAAATCTTTCAAAGTGTCTTTTTTTTAACCTTGAATGCTTTCCTTAAGTTGGTTGGCTGTGGCAGCCATCTTGAATCGGGTTGATTTCAAAAGTTAAATCAGTTGTAAATGTGCATCCAATGATTAGTGTCAAGTTTCATTAAACTCGGAAAGGGTTTGTGGGATATTTTGCTAACAGACAGACACAAGAGCGCAGACATATACACCACACACTGATGAAAACATTGTCGCCCACATTTCACATTTTGGTGGCAGGCGGTAGTTACATGATAGCCCTCGGGTTTCGATTAACATTTATTTCCAGTGATTTTAAGGTGATCTGACACAAAAGACTGCATTTATACAGCTCTGTTAGTCCTAATGATAAGTCAGAATGCTTTACAGTAAAGGAAAAATTCACTACGTTTCATATCTATACTTTGATTTTCTTTCTTTTCTGTTTTTTTTAAAGCAAATAATCACACTTTAGGACCAAATATGTAGCTATGTAAACAGACTTTAACATGTCATCCAACCACAAACATGATTAGCAGACAGCTCACTCTACCAGAGCAGCTGCTATGTTTTGCAACTCTAAAAACTAGTAGGCGTAGTAAATCTTCACACTGACAAAGCAGGAACTCTCCCGAAACCAGAAAATATAAGAATACGCGTAAACATGCGGCACGAGTGGCTCATGGCTTCGTGCAAATGAGGCAGAACTGGCAACCTACATAATTCTGTGTCTTACATAACACCACTGATTCACTGGAAGTGAAGGTAAACAGCCCAGAGAGCACTCCTTAAATATTAGCCAGAGAGGGATTAATGTTCTGCAAGTCCACTTAATAACTCATCTTATCCAGAAGCAGAGATTTTAAATGATCTGAAAAGTTGTTTTTTTTTCTTATTTTTAACTTTTCTCAACATCTGCAGGGCAGGAAATCGGGCAAACAGATAAAAGAGCAATTAAAAGCAGCAATTACAACATAAACTCGCTAAGTGCTGCTTATTGGATCTAATGACCTGCATGCAGCGGCAGGATCGATGCCGATTAGACACGGGAGCGTCCAGAACTGCTGCTGATCTCTAACATGGGCCTCCAGCAGGGGGCAAACATGACTCGAGGGAGTCAGCAATCTGTCTGGACCGGGCTGCAGGTTCTCCCCGAGGAGCGGGCCAGCTGTGCTGCGGTGAGGACTGAGGGGGGCTGCGTTGTTGTGAAAATTTCCCAAAATCTCAACGCCAGATGGAATCAGCAGGTATCTCCCCGTGATGTTCGAGGGAAGGAAAGGTTACTGAACTCTGCTGGCGAAACGGGCAGAAAGGAGGCGGGCTCCTGGGAAACAAAACGACACCTGCCCGTCAAAGGAAGGGACACAAATTAAGGCTCAACGTGGACAAAACAACTCTAAAAAGAGCGAGAGAGAGAGACCTTGGTTTTTGCAGCTTGGGTGGTTCCTTCAGCTAGACGTGCTATTTGTATGCTTTTATAGTCATCTTTGGCTCAGACCAAACACACACACACACACTCAGTTTTTCATCTGACACACACCACTGAGCACTTGTCACAGCTTTTTGAGGAGATTTACTCTGAGTTTCTTAAGACGACTTCAGCAAGGCAAACATGGATGCTGCGATTACATCAGCATGATTCACTTCCTGCACATTTTCTGCCTCAGTAATAATCCAAGTCAGTCCAGCGTTCCGCCATTCTTAGCGCCCTTTTACCTTTGCCTGATGGCTGCGACAGAGATGAACGCAGGAAACGCGAGGTGAAATAAGAGCACGAGCTACGGAGTTTCTTCGAAACGATTGAAAAAAAGACGCGGGAAGAGAAATTTATTGCTGACAAATGAAGTAATATTTATCAAAAAAATAAATAAATAAAAGAGGTAGCGGCTGCAAACGTGCACGGCGTGGACACACACCATGACCTGACTGCTACGAATCGTTTCAGCACCAAGTGTCTCTCTGCCCCTGTGACAGTCGAGGCCACGGCGGCCATGTGTCGGCCAGCAGCTGATCACATTAAACATGGCTGAGCGGTCCCTGTGACTCACTGATGGCGAACAAGAGCGACACCGAGCCGAGCCTCCTTTGATGCGAGCGGCGCTTAGCATGTTATTCACGCGGAGCCCCGTCCACCGCAGGGCTGAGCTCTGCCCGAAACCCCGAACATGTTGAGGAAAACGTGTTCAGTCTGTCGTATCTGTAATGGATACACAGTAAACGGACAAATGGTAAATGGACTGTACTTATATCACGCCTTTCTAGCCAACTGGGCCACTCAAAGTGCTTTACAACACAATCTGTGCCCTCATTTATCCATCCACACACAACCACACAGCGCTCTGCTACATCTATACACAGCTAACCTAAATAAATCATCCTATAGAGTCTCATCAGTGCTTTAAACTGCATTCATACACCGATGGGGCACATCTGAGGCAGTGAGGGGTTCAGTCTTACCCAGGGACACTTCAACATGTGGCCTACTGATGGAATCAAACCTCCAGCTCTTACTGGAGGACAGCTGCTCTAACCGCTGAGCCACAGCCGTGCTAATGTGGCAGACAAATCGTTAATTACCTCAACTCAATTTGCCTATTCGTGTTTAAATCTGATCTTCAACATTTAACTGGGTTTCCGCAAAAGTATAACTCTAAACATGGATGTTAGATTCTGGCGTTTCCTTTGTGCAGAAATAACTGCAGCCAAAGATTTCCATTTCTGTTCGAACCTCTCTACAGAACTAATTTAAATCTTAGTAGATTTCCTGACAAACTGCTAATTAAGTCCAAAAGTTTCATTGTGTTTTATACAAACACTATAAACCTGTGCTTCACCTTTAATTTCACATTATTCGCAGTATTTATTCCATCAGAAAACTATAACATTCTTGCCGGAAGTGCCAGAAGCTGAATCAAAGGTGCTACAGCTTGCTGCTGCTGCTGCAGCCACTGTTTCCACTTGCAACCATAACCGTTAAAGTTCATGTTTCGAACCACGTAATGCAAAACTGACAGCAGTTCAGTTTTTATAAGCAGCATTTGCATGAACCGCCCTGAGATTATTAAGACTGGGATTATTTTAAGGATGGCAGCAATCCCCTTTGGTCCTGGCCAATGCTAAGGCTAGCCGTTAGCTCATCAATCCAGTCAGAATAAAACGGTTTTTCCAAGCAGAGGTATCTGAATGAGCACTTTAAGGTCAGGACTTTGACTTGGCTTCTCTGAAACAGCATCCTGTAGGTTTGGGATTATTGTGTTGCTGTTAGATTCAATTCATAATCACTTGGTCATATTTATGTGTTTAAATTAATTAACAAACTTCAGAACCCATTGTTGACAGCAACACATACTGGCACCAGACTATTATACTACCACTCCCATGTTCCAAAGACAGGATAGGCCTTTGTTAATGAAGCACATTGGTTCTGTCTCTACAAACAAACTGTATTTTTTTGGGCTTCATTTATCCACAAAACATGTTGTCCAACAATCCTCTGACTTATCCACGTGATCTTACACAAACCCGCCGATGGGCAGCAACGTTCTTACAGGTTCCCTTGAGACCTCAAAGCGTATTACACGAGCGATGTATCTTAGTCAGCCACCCCTGGGGAGGCTCTGGATCGTCTTTAATGTCTCCATCTGTCTGTCTGTGGAGTCCAAACTCATAACATATGTTTTTGTAACCTTTTCCCAATCCGACAAGATTCCGCAGCTCTTTTTCCCGGTGTCCTCAGGTAGCTTTTTTCTTTTACTTCATGTCACGACACTTTTCCACAAACACAGAGTGTTGTGAAGGTCAATTATTGAACGATGACTGTTCTTTTACCAAAAAAAATAAAAGATCAAAAAATAAAGGGATGTCAAAACTCAATTATTGACATCCCTTTAACAGAAAACAGATGATTTAAAATCTACCTTTGACTTGCTAATTTGACAACCTTGTGCTTTTATTTTTTATATGGTTAACTTGCTGCATAATTAATTGGTTATGCAAAACCATTTTATTGGTTTTTGTTCCTCATCTACCTGATAATGTTTTAGACTATATTATACAAAACGTAGCTTATTCTGCCACTATATATACTATTGTGTGCTTCTAGGATGATTTTGCAAACTTGTGCTGTTTTATTTATTACCCACAAAAAAAAAAATCAGCAAATCAATAACTACAAGAACAAGCAAGACAAAAGTCTTTTGTGTTTTTTTTTTAAATCTGGCATTAAAGTGATAAAAAACTAAACCATCAACATTGTTTCATGTGATTAATTTTCTTCATTCCCCAGCACTCATATTGTTATATAAGAAGGATTCCCAGTGTAATGCTTCAGCGTGTAAGCCTTATCTTCTCTATACATCCGAGGCCATGTGAGCAGTCAAATAATCACGTAACGAGACTGAACTCTGATGCCCATTACACAAAGTGGCACCAATGACTCGCAGCCTCGTTGGGAAAAGAGATTTGCAATCATATAATAGAGCGAGGACTTCCTGGATGGTGCAAGTTCTGCAAAATCAGCTCTGTACCGTGGCGCAGCGGAAAGCAGGAAATCCGATTTGACCCGTAGAGATCAACATGTCCACTGATGCTGATTGATCAAGCCAACCTTTGGAGCGTCTGGAGCTTAGACTCCATGGTGTTGTTATAACGCTGCAGAGTATTCTGAGGGAGGGGGAGGCAGGCAGGCAGGCGGGCGGGGTGACGGAGAGGGAGGAGGATGTTACACACAACCTCAGGCTGGGAGATGGTATCAGGACTTGACTGGCGACCTCGGTCACGTGACGTGCTGGCTGGCAGCAGAGCGAGGCAGCGGTTACATCAGCCTGGCCCCTGGTGGTGGTAGTAGAAGTGCTGGGCGGCGGCGGCGGCGGTGGTGGAGGAGGAGGAGGG
>NC_051437.1:10766639-10769202 GCF_001649575.2 Kryptolebias marmoratus | reverse complement strand
GGGGTGGGGCGGGGGAGAGCAGCTGTTGCTGCTTGTACGCCAAAGGGCGGCTTGTGCTCGGTGCATGACAGAGTGCATGTTCTGTGTCAGAAATCCTGCTAGTTTTTACACATTTACACATCTGGTTGATCTGCACGAGAGCCTGATCACAGCTGGAGCCGTTTTGGTGAAACCTTGAAAATAACATGATGTGCAACCAGGCGAGATATGTGAATGATGGTCACCTACCACCAAGCCAAATTTGAGCTCAGTATCTGTAAAGCTGACCGAGTCGTATTACTTTTGGAAAGTTTCATTAAAAGCTGTTCAGTGATTATTGAGATATTCTGCTAAAAACACACACACACACAATTAAAAGCATTACTGCTCAGCCTTCCCCTTTGGCAGCAGGCAATAAAAATGTTTTAAATCAAGAACACCCGACTTCAGGGCCTTCCAGAGACGTGTTCTACAACTTCTAACATCTGGAATTTCCAGAACGAGCGTCACCACCTTACCTCGTCTTCTGGGTAATTGCATTTGGAGCTTTTGCGCTCTTACAATGAGTCCGTCTTCTAACACCGTCAGCCATTCCTGCGTAAACAGGCCTTGCAGCTTTGGAATGAGATGGATGTCTAACTGGCTTCCTGCCATGGACTGCAACTCTCTGAGCTGACAACTTCTTTTTCTTTTTTTTTAAAAATCCATTCTACAAAAGATTTATCTACTCCGTCATAGTCATTCCCCCTTCATTTCATTAAAAGCACTACACTTTCCAAACTGCATAATTTATAAGCATTAAGATGCGCCAGTAGATGCTCTCACTTTCTCCTCTTCTCCTAACAAGCAGCTCCGATTGACACGGAGGCCGCTCCCTGAAATTTACAAACGGGACATTATTGTAATGGATAAAAGCTGATCCTTCTGTCAGATAACGGGAAGTTTCCTCAGGGGGCTCCTCCAACACTTCCTGGCACATGTGAAACGAGAGGATGCTCGGCGGGGCGACGGAGGAGGAGGAGGAGGAGTAGTATGTAATGTGTCAAAGGGAGCAGAGACAGGCGTTTGGGGCGGCGGGGGGATAAACGGGCGAGCTATCAGACTGCGAACACTGACTGGAGGGAGGCAAGAAGGGGAGCTTTGGTCCGCTTGATAATGAGGAGTGGGGGGAACAACAACTCCTGCCGCCATCAGGAACTCCTCTCTGTGTCCCACGGCTCATAAAGACCAAGTCTGAGCTCACCGGAGCTTCGATCTGCCACGAGCAAACATGTTCCACGTGTACGTTTTAACCATAAAAACTTTGAGGTGCTGGCTTTATCATCTCTGGCTGTGCGGGGTCACGTGTGTCAATACTTGGTAGCAGATGACCAACTTCTATTGTAATATCCTATGTAGCTGCAGACACTTTTTAGTTAAAAAATAACTTTCCTATACTTGTTTAAAGTGCAGTCTGACATGACAGGCTAATTAAGTTATATGAAACAGTCCTTAAAAACCATTCTGTACACAAAAGTACAATAAAGTTTTGTATGAAACAGAGTTTAGTGCAGTCATGCTCAATATTGATTTTCACTGATTAGGATTTAATCACTGAAGCTGCTGAAGTTTTAGAATCTTGTCAAATTAAAGAATTACGTCCTCAGTAGTTATCTACATCTGTGCTTATTTTGTCAAGACATTTTAAGTGTTTCTATAAAGTATTTTCTGAGTTTACATGACGCAGCTGAGCATAAATGGCACGCAGGTCAGGACTAGCTTTAAACATAAAGCAACGGATCGGCAACTAATTATTTAGACCAATATTGACCCCTCCCCCAAACCAACCACAGTACAGTGTTGTCAGATTTGACACAACAATGCATTTCCTGTATGAAGGGTGCCTTCCTAACAACAAGAGTAGTCTTTATTTTTCAGTATAACAAAAGCAAACCCAGACCAAAGTTTACCAGGATAATATGCCAATTTTACAATAAAGAAAAAATATTTACCAACAGAAATGGTAAGACCTAATTTTTTGCATTTTTGAAGCGTTGCACATTTTGTTGATTTTATGAAGAAATGTTACTTTTAGAGAGAAAACTGTTTGGAACTGCGTGCGTTATGAGCCTTCAGGAAACTATGACACAGGTAAGAATGAGTACTGGTCTGCATCAGGCTATTAGGTTACTTCAACACAATCAATCACTGTTTCTTTCCCCCTAAAATCTGATACAGTGTAATGTGTAGAAATATTTAATTGTTATCATGATAGACCAAAAACAAGATTCATCAACTGTCAATCAGCCATCCTGATTTCTAGAGATCAGCATTGACAGCCTCTGATCAGTCAACCCATTAAATATAGGAAAGTGTTTCTTAAGTGTGTCCCCCTCCATGAGAACCGGAGGGCTCCATCACACGCCCACCTCACCACTCACCCACAGCGTCGCTCCGCCAGGTCACTCACCATCGCTGCAGGACCAACAAACTGTGACACTGTTACTATGACAACATCCCGTCTCTCTGCCTCTTCTGCAGACTGAGCTGGGGGATGCAAGGAGGGGGAACGTGCCCGTGCCCCCCCAACCCCCACCACACACAC
>NC_051437.1:10748241-10766406 GCF_001649575.2 Kryptolebias marmoratus | reverse complement strand
TCCTCCTGCCTCCCCCCCCCCTCCCCCTCCTCCTCCTCTTGCTCCTGCTCTTGATTTGTCGCTCCGGTCCTGGAGCGCGACGCGAGGCGAGGAAGGATGAGTCCCGCCCACTCCGCCACGCGACGCCATCAACTGCAGCCAGACACAGCAAGCACGCCGCACTCTCTTTTCTGATTTATTCATAACAGGGTATTAATTATTCATGTTCACGACCAGGTAGCGACACCCAAAGGATCCACATGGTGTGAACGTTACGATGTCATATTCATTCTCACTTACCGGTTAATGCATCACAACAACTAAAAAAAAAAAAGCAACAACTGCAGGAGAGTTCCCACTCTGGCACGCAGTGTTGCCAGAGTCTTAGCGTCTGAATACTAAGAAGATTAGTCCCAGGGGAAATGTGACAATGTACAAAAATAGCTACAGGCCTCAGTGGGCTTCTAGCTTCACCTGCAGGAAAAATACACAACAAAACAAAACAAAACAAAAGCATCAGATCACAAAACAACGTGCATGTTCCCACACTGCTCATGGCATGAAGTGTGAAGGTGAAACGGTCATGCAGAGGGATGTGACTGGGACTTCCCTGTGCAGCACAAACGTAACGAGAGCTGATTCCAGCAGTCCCAGCTTCAGCATGGAGCTGCACTCAGAGTGCCGTGCTGCTCTGAGCTGGCTGCTAACAGGCCTAAAATAACAATGCAGCACGCAAGTAAGGTTTAACATGCAGAAGAGCATAGTTTTGTATTTCAAAACGGCCAAGTTTGCAAGAGTTTCTTCTTCTTCTTCTTTCTGCAGCTCCTTGTAGAGATTGCCACAGATCCTGCCTCCATCTTATCATGCCAACGCTCTCCACAGCTTCCTTTCTTCAACCTCTTTCCCTCCTCCCTGGCAGATCCACTTTCAGCATCTTCTGTTGAATATACAGCATCCACTGTCCCTCTAACTCTGTCTCCACACCCGAGCTGTCCCTCTGATTTTCAAAAAATAAAAACAAATCTTAACATCTTAATCTCTGCCACTGCCACCTCCTCTTGTTCCTCTTGCCTTTGTGTTAGTGTCACAATCTCTGACGCTGCCCACATTGCAGCCCATCTCACCACTACCATCTTGTTTAGCCGCCCTTCCACTCATGCAGCGATCCGTCTGTCACAAATCACACCTGACGCCTTATCTCCATCCTGCACTCTCTTCTCCACTGATTGGGGCTTCGAGTGGCTGACCCCGGGTGCTTACACTCACCCACCTTCAGTTCCGCTCCTTGACGTTTCACTGTTGTTCCAACTTTCTCCATTTGGCAGACGCAGATTACCTGTTTTAAAGTCTTCCTATGTTTTAAGCGCCTTTTAACAGGATACCAGACACAAAGTCGTTCTTGTTGTTGTTGTTTTGTCCTTCTCATTCACACACACTTCTTTCCAAACCTTCACCTCTCCAGACTCTCTTCCACCTGCTCCCTTCTCTCACGTCAGACGAACATGCAGAACAGCATTAAGCTTAAAATTGCTTAAATAGCAAACATTTTGACATTCTGATCTCATAATGCAGCTAAAAGAATGTTCAAGGTGCCATTTTGACTATTAAACACACATAATATGATATGTTTGCTTACGCAACCCTTTGTTAGATCATGAAAACTGAATAACTCAAATCATTTACAGTGGATTTTGTGCAAATTGTTTAATTCCTAATCAGCAGACTGCTACATGTAGCAAAGAGCAGCGGTGTCACTTGTATTGAACATAACATTGCATATACTGAAGCTCATACTCCAACATTCGGGAAGAAAAAGGCTGGCGAACAGAGATCGGCTGATAGCGAGTGAAATTAAAAGCCTCCCCGTATCTCTGCAGCAGAGGAGCCCCCCGAGCGGCAGCAGCAAGCACAGCAAGCTAACACAGCAGGAAAGCAAAGACACACTTCAGAGGGAAATGCTTTCAGCGGCACTGGGTACACACCTTGGCGTTAATATAGGGGTCAAAGGGCCCACAGCGTTTGAACTCTTTATGCTCTACAGAGCTCTGGAAGGGAGGAAGAGAAGATAGGTCGATGGGTTTTGGTTCAGACAAGCAATGAACAAATAAGTGATGATCATAAATGAGCCGAACTGAAGGGGAAAAAAAAAATGAGTTAATGAACAATCAAATGTCATGAACAGGCGGCGAGAAATGACACAAAATGAGCCCAAAAATGTTCACGAGCTGAAGCAAATCTGAATGCAGAAGTTCAATAAAAGATGTGATGATTGCATCTGAGGAGCTCAGAGTGTGCCATGTCTCCTTATTTAAACAAAAATAAAAAAACAGAACAGGCCAGAGATGGTTTGAGCCTAGAGGCTGTTTGTGCATTAGGCACCCGAATAAAATATCAAAGATGAGAGTTAAAACTGTTAAGATGGTTAGAGGAAACGAGAGCTTCACACTAGCACAGCGTCAAAGGGCTTCAAGTATCGCATTGTCAAAGGAGAAGTCAGCCTCATGATGCGCCGAGGTTAGAGCACTGTCACGTTCTTATTTTTAACGTTCCACCTCTGAATATAGATCATGCCATGCTCAAATGAGATTTGGGTTTGAAGGATCTGACTGAAAATAATCGGTTTTATTGTAATCGCTGACTAAAACTTGAGTCGTCGCTGTGACACTTCGAGGCGGCTGAGATGCTGCCACAATGCCCACGTGTGTCTCCTGAAGACGAAACCAAACAATGCAAGGGGCAAGTCAGTTGGACGCTGACATCATTTCGGAGCTAAACATCTCGGAAAGACAAAACCCAAACTGTCACGGCGGCCAAAAGGAACGTGGTGGCGCCAGCGCCGAAGGCAAGGGGCAGACCTGCTCGTTGAGTTTGGGGTGCGAGGGTCCCTGGTGAATGAGGAGCCTCACGATGTGCTCGTCTCCCTTCCACGCCGCCAGGTGGAGAGGGTAGCAGCCCTTGTTGTCGGCGATGTTGGTCAAGGCCTCGTTCCGTAGCAGCGCCTCCACCACGTCGCTGAGGGGGGGAGCAAAGGCACAGGATGAGTCAGGATCACGCACTAATGAATACACAGACAATCGATAGCTTCCTCCTCCCCGAGGAATGACAGTCCGAGCAGGGAGACTTCATTTCACCACAGAGCGCAACCGGCAGAGAAGCAGCGGGGCGTTTCACCTACAGCCAAATCAACTTAAATCCTAAAATCACCAAAACAATCGGCTGGCTTTCACAAACACAAATCAGGTCTTTTGCACATTACATCGCACAAGTGCACGATACATAAATTCGACAGCGTTTCTCCTGTTACCTGATGCACTTTTGGGTTTTTGAGTTGTACAAAAGGAATGAAAAGGTCAACGGAAACCCAATCTGGCTTGTGAAAAACGACACCGTACACTGCAGCGTTTCATTTTTGTTGTTCCGTGAAAGAAACCTGACTGCAGCTCAAACATTTAACAGAACCTACCATTTGAATTAACCTACAATTAGAGCTCACCCTCTTGGAGGAATTTTGGCCCACTCTTCTTATTGACGTTTGCAGATGTCCGTTTCTGCTCAGCTCTCTTAGAGGTCCCACCACAGAGTTTCAGTCAGGTGAGGTCTGGACTTTGACTGGAACACCTTGATTCTTTGCGTTTTTTTTAGTCATTCTATTGTAGATTTACTGCTGTGTCTTGGACCATTATCCTGTTGCATCATGGCCAAGTTTTAGCCCCCAGTTATAAACTTTAACCCTTAACCTGCTGGCTAAGGCCCGTCCAAGAGTCTAAGAAGCAGCTCGTGGGTTTTCTGTAATTTCTCTGAGTATTGCACGGTCTGACTTTGGGGTGAATTTGCTGGGACGTCCACTCCTGAGAAGACTGGCAGTAGTCTTAAAGGTTTTCCCACACACACAGCTTTTCCATTTTGGCTTTGTTTTTTGTTGTTTAATAAAATAACATTGTGGACTCTGTTATGTGTTTTTATACAGCTGAGGTGAGACTTGAAGAGTTTTAGAACCTGGTAAAGACCAGATTAGATCATTTTGATTAGGTCCCAATGTGCACCTAGAATTGAAAGAGGATGGAGCTGAACACAAAAGCACACTTTTGATTTGTTTCATCTCTCTGCACAAAACTCTTTATATCAAACAATGCAAAGAATACAGCAATCTCTACTTTTACAACTGACTTTGCCAAATTATTGTGAAAAGACAAAAATCATCCTCACTGCTTTATGGATCCATTACCTTCATTTGGCAAGTGGGTAAATAAAATGTGTTGGGATAGGTGTGCATACTTTAATGTTGAAAATTTTTTGTTTGAAGACAAATTAAAAAAAAAAAAGACATACGAAGAATGGCAGACAGTGAAAAGGCGTTGTACCTGTGCCCGTTAAGGGCGGCGTGGTGCAGAGGGGTGTATCCAGTGCTGTCCACACAATTCACGTTGGGGCCTCTCCAGATACTGTCAGGGACAGAAAAGGATTGTTAGACTTTTTCCAAAGACATGTAAATCCTAACAGATATGAAACACACTCGGTATCCTTGTGAAAAAGCTCAAACTCTGGGTGTGACCGCCTCCGATCTGATCGCTATCTCAAGGCTTCGCTTTCACCCAGCAGCTAGATTGCCTCACCGCCCAGCTCCACCAGAGCACAGGTACATTCTTTTACACTCTTTCGGTGAGACATGGGGAATGAATAACCGCTGGGCAGACAACACTACAAAACCAGAAAGGTGGAGAAAAGAAAAAAACACTGTTGACTGTCTTTCGCCTTTTGACGGCAGGCAATAAAAAGCTCAGTGATGAAGCTGAAAGGGATGACGTGTGAAGTAGGCCAGCGTTAGTCCAGCTCTTTCATTCACTCATTCATTTGCTCTGAATCTAGCCGTCAGCTTTGATTGGTTTGTTTCTTTTAATTTGCAAAGAGACCTGCGGTGAGGGAGGGGTGGGGGAGCGGTGACAGAAGGGAGAGGGGCGGTTTGAAAAAGAGTCATTTAAGAAACTAAAGGATGCCTGGTGAGACAGAACGGGATGTGAAGCTCTCTGAAAGACCTCGGCACATCCTAAATAAGTCATGTGATTCGGAGATCCCAGCACGACTGAACCACATATCTCAGACCGGAGCCGTCTGCTCTACGGAAAGAGAATTGGAGCAAAAATAAGCCGGGCCTTACAGGAAGTCTGTGTCGAACGCAGAGTTGTTTTTGTTTTTCATTTTTTGAGGATGACCCCAAAAGTTAGCAGGCTGTAGATGATTACTTTCCTAGAGCTTCTGTAAAGATTTGTCCATTGCTTTATCAGATATTTTGCTAACACACAAACAAACCGGCGTACACACACAAAAGGGCAAAAACATCATTGCTCTTTCACTGTCTGCGGCGTGACACAGGGTTTTTTCTCCGCGTCCTCGCAGCAGCATGGCTTTGCTTCACAGGGCACACACAGCTCCCGTTTTTTTGGTTTGTCATACTAACGGACATTTTGCCCCCCTCTCTCCTAAAGTACATTTCCCATAATAGCTCTGAGAACAGCCTGCAATTACACAGTCAGAGCCGTCTCATTAAATAAGTGTCTCGTACGGCTCTGCTCTGCAGGCTGCGGAACAATGGGCCTGACAGAGGGCAGACGCACACAGACGCACCGCTCTCTCGGTTCAGAACATCGGCTGTTCTGTTTATTTCCTACAACAGACCTTCTGGGTCCCACCTCACATGTGGGGCGGCCACGCGCCATCAAAAAACAGAGCTCGGAGGGAGGATGCGATGCGACGACATAATCGATGGGGTTACGATTATGTCAGCTCTTAAGGCATCGCACATACTGTCGACACCTCGGCTAGCTGCTGTAAAGCGTACAGTAAGCACTGCTTTGGCGTGAAATCCAGAAACAGACCCTCCAGTTTGCTGTCCCAGATAACAGAGTTATGCAACTACAGAGAGCAAATCCCCCCACCACACACACACACACACACATTAACATAAACATGAACAGGAGACTATAGCATAAATCAGCCATAGGGCAATAATAACTACTAGAGCAGTGGGAGCTGATCCGCCGAATAACCATGACTTTATGTTTATTTTGGACTGAGTAAGACCACTGTTCTTGTGCTTTTAAGATTCTGCGTGCAACACAGCGTACAGCAGGTTCCTTTTCAGAACTTATAAGAGACTCGGGATCAATTAAAGGCCCATGATGCTTTAAAGGAACGCATACTGCCCGCTGCTTTCCATGCCAGAGAAACTAAGATCACGTCATGTTGAGAAATGATGAGCTACTTCGCTGTTTTGGTCAAACCTTGAAGACAACCTTACGCACGATCTCGTGTGACATGGCGACATGTAACGTTACGTGTTGTGAATAACTCTCAGCAGCTGCCACGTCAAATTTTAGCTCAACGGCTGTAAAATTGACCAAGTTAAGCCTTCTTTTTTTTTTTTAAGGTTAGTTGACTGTGGCGGCCACCTTCAGCTGCATCAAGTCCAAATATGAAACCATTTGTAGATGTATATTTGATAAAACAAGAAGTTTTACAAGTCCCGTTTAATGCCAAATAAATGGCAGGACATCCCTTTAAATGTACATTCAGCAAATTTCCACAAAAAAATCCAGAAGAGCGGCTACAATTTCTGGTCCATTTGCTAATTGGTCATTGTCATCAATCATGACTCTGACAGGCATTTCAAAAACGCTTCTCAGTCAGCATCACGACCGTTGTGTCACATCTGCCTCGTGACGGGACAGCAGCGTAACACACACACACTGCTGACATGACATCACTTTTTTTTTTTTTTTTTTTTTTAAATCAGGGACATGGCTGCTCATTAATCCTATCTGAAGCAGAGCAACTCAACATTTCATTACATTTCCTTACTGTCCCAGTATTTCAGCTTGCTATTAAGAGAGCTGCCAGCAGCAGCCGCAGCCGCAGCAGCAGCTTTGGAAGCTGCAGAAGTGTTTCATCCTTTGAGCATTTTGGCAGCAAGGCACCCAAGGGCATGAGTCGCACTGGTGCTCCAGAATCCACTTCATCCTCTTACTACGGCTCACAACCAACCTGACCCCGGGACGGGGCTTAGGACCCGCAGCAGGGTAAATGGGCAAAGCAGAGTGAATTTGATTCGGGAGGGGGCACAGTCATGGGAACTGACGGAGGAATTCCTGTTTGAAAGGCCAAGCTAATCCTTAATTTGCCTGAGGGAATATCAACGGAATGAAGCTGGAGTCAGAATGGGATTCGGAGGGGGGGCTGTAATTCTCTGTTTTACAAACTTCCGTCCGTACGAGAAGTGGAGCTATGATGTCCCAGCTTATGTGCTGCGAGCTTTCATTCGCACAGATTAGTCACCCGAACTGAAGAGATTTATGAAGATGGCAATTTCCAAAAGACACGGGCCGCCTGAGGCATAAATCTCGATTGTGTTCCTCCTGATGTCCAAAGATTACTGCAGAAGAAAGTCAAGTGCAGTTTCCTTAAGTTTCAGCCCAGTTACACTTAAACTGCGAGAAGTTATTTTTGTTTTGTGTTTGATTATTACACGTATATCACGTGGGCAGTAATTTTCAAATATTTGTAGGAGAATTTAAAAAAAATTAATGCAACCATCAAAACAGCAGCACTTGTTAATGACATGCCAAGTTTGTCTACTGCTCCTGTCGAAAAATAACTAAATAAATAAACTCGGTCCTAGCCTCTTACTCTGCCATCATAGTTTATTTTGAAAGGACTGTGAAGTGGAAACTGTAGTTACGGGTGAGCTCAGCTTCACTGTCAGAACACGTGCACCCCCTTTTCAACGTGAATTCATTGGGCCGGTGAAAATAAAAGGAACACAAAGCTTCCCGGAGAACAGAATTTGCAGCAGCACGTTTTTGTGCCCAAAGCTTCTGCTTTATTAGAGTCTTTCAGCTGTGGATGAACTTTTTTTTTTCCACTGCAAGTTCCAATAGCGTCGACTGCGTGGTCATTTTTTTTTTAAAGCAAAAACACGGAACAGGCAATTGTTCTGAATTGTAAAGCAGCAGCTGGGATTAACACTCATTAAAGCAGTTTTTTTGTTGTGTTCCTGCGCCGCATAATTAGCCCCGCAACGAGTAAAAGGATGAAAGAGGAGAGGAGCGTGAATTGCTCAAAGTAGGTCTTGCGTTTGGAGCGGCGGCTGGTAAGGCACACAGGAGGGGCAAGACTGGACAGGACGAGATGGGGTCGGGTCGAATATTTAAAGAAAAATCTAATAAATACCAACAATTGAGCGCTATGCTAAAAATGCCCATCCCTAATACATGTATGCAAGTCATACATACTCATTTTGCTCAGATGAGCGACTCACAATCCGTAAGAAATCTGCTTCACCCCAGAGCTAAAAACACATAACCAAATGTTTATTTAGGGAGCCTCTTGGTAAAATCCAGCAGTGCCCTAAAGCAAATAGGGACCCAGGTGAGTCTCGAATAAACACATTTCTCCAGCAGCCTATTAGCATAGTGACCACACCGCCAGGAATTAGTCTACCCCAGGGAAACAAGCCCGGCGGTGACTGGCTCGTGTCAGCCACCGTTGGGGAAAATTGGCTTCATTATGCATACGGCTGGCAGGTGTTACAACCAGATACCCTGCTGCCAAAAACTGAACGTGAGCATCTTAATCTCAGTGCAGACTGAAGTGTCTGCCAGGGTTTCCCTAAGGCTGCTGAAGGACTGGGGGGTGGGGTAAAATATGAATAAGGCAAAATATCACCTTCCTTCCTTGTGCGTCAGAGTAATTCATACTGCTGGTGCCAGTTATCGGGATCAGAACCAACAAAATGATCCGCTTTAATTAGGTGACCCTGCTCCCAACACAGCTACTTTAGGATTGCCTGAGAGGGCCCTAAAGGCGAGAATATAAGAAGCTGAAGTTAATGAATAATAAAAAAAATATATGTTAACTGTTGTTGTATTTTGTTTGCATTCAGAAGTCAGAATTTTCAAGTTCAAAGCTGAAAGAAAGTCAACAGGATCGCCGTCTGATTCGGGAATTTTCACTTGGAAAATCAGAGGTTTTTCACCAGCCCCATGCACATAAAACATGGTACTAGGTGCTGTAATAAACTGCAGATACACGTAATTGTAGATTTAAATATCTTATTGAACCAGTACTGTACAACCTAGATTTAAAAACAAGTTGCAATAGTGTTTGAATGCTAACAGGAGTTATGCTGGTCAATAAACAACAATAAGCAAATCTCAGTGGCTTTGCGACTAGAACATGATTTAGTTGGATCTGACGTCATTCCTAGATCCAAAATCTGAGGCAAATGGAACGCAGCGACTCACAGTGAGATCAAATAAAAAGAAATGAGAAAACCGTACCTTTTGTGGGCTTTAAGTTTTACTAAGTAAACATGTAATGTATTATTTGAAAGTTTGTCAGTTCAGTAAATAATGTAAACTTGGCCTACTGTGACTAATATTGTGGGCCAAGTATTGTGTATTGCAATTAGGGCTGCGCAAAATATCCGCATTCTGTTTATACTACAACATCAGTACCCGCAATACCAATATCACAAAAGACAAAAACCACAACTCCAACCTCTGGGTTCACATTAGAGCTTTAGAAACACGCAGTCTTTGGCCAACAAAGGTGACACGAGACTTGACAACCTTACACGTTCACATTTAATGACTAAGGTCAACGTAAAGTTGCAGATTAGTTAAACATGTATAATTTTGGTGGAAGCCAGAGCAGGTCTTACAGCAGATCATACTTGATTAAAAACTATGAATGCATGACATAGTCCATGGTTACCCTGTCATATAACGACTTCTTATGAGAATGTCCTAATCATGTGGTCATCTATTAGGAAAAGTTAAGGATCTCTTTAGTTAATACCACAAATCCCAAAGGCACAATGACTGAATGAATGTCGGCACTAAGTCAGTCTCTTCAGTGATTGCAAAGAGAGATATTCTAAGCTCTTAATGCCAAACTTTCATTGCTGAAGAAAAATAAATAAATAGAGGTTTATCCCGGGAAATTTACTGCATTTATGGTTTGGACCGATGCAGTGGACCGACTGGTGTGCTAAAATTACCATCAAATATAATCAGACAGTCCAGTCATAAGTAAACAAAAGTCCACCCCCACTCTCAGTCCTTGGTTTTTGCTTGTAATGACTGACAACATAATAAAAAGGATCTTATCTTTACCAGGCTCTAAAACTACTTAATCTAACCTCAAGTGTAGAAAAAAAACACATAAACGGAGTCCACCATGTCAACCTTCCTGAAACAAAACCAGAGCCAAAATGGAAGCGTTGCACGTGAAAACACTAAGCACACCCCATGACCCAGCAGCTTGTAGAATGTCCTTTCCATGAGAGTTTATCAGTCTGTTACGTGGTTGTGAAGGAACTTTGCCCCACACTTTTTTTTTTTCTTTTTACAACACTGCTTCAGTTCATTGACGTTTGCAGATATTTATTTCTGCTCAGCCCTCTTAAAAGTCCCACCACAGCATCGGGCTGCGGTCTGGACTTCGACTGAACCACTGAAACACCTTGATTCTTCTCTCTTTTTTTTTTTTTAAAGCCATTCTGTTGTAGATCAGCTGCTGCATTTGGGACCATTGTCCTGTTGCATCGTGACCCAGTTTGGTCCAAGCTGTCTCAAATTTGACTCTAAAGTACTTCTGACCGTGAACTCCTCTGTAAACCAATGACTGCAAGGTGCCCAAATCACCACCCTTCCCCCACCGTGCTTAACAGTTGTTATGGAGGTGTTTGCGTTTAGTTTTTACCAAACGTGTTGCTGTGCGCCATTAGGAAACATCTCTACTTCGACCTCATCTGTCCAAAGGACACTGTTTCACATCTTGTCGTTCATTCAGATACAACTTTGTGAAGTCACGGCCCCCACGTTCTGTTTAGAGAGAAGACGTTTTCTGCTGCAACCCCTCAAACAAGCCACACATGTTCAGTGTGTCTCTTAATGTCCTGTCCTGAACTTTAACCTTTAACCTGCTAATTGAGGCCTGTGGAGTCTGAGATTGAACTCTTGGGTTTTTCTCCGGATGCTGCACGGTCTGACCTTGGGGTGAATTCGATGGGACGTCCACTCCTGAAACCCCTTGATTCTCTAAAGGTCATTGCTGATGTCTTTCTTCCCTGACATTGTGCTCAATAGATAATGCCACAGTGGGATCAGTTGTGGGTTGTTTTTTTTGCATATTTGAGGTTAGATTTGAATAGTTTTAGAACTTATGGGTAAAGACCAGGTCATTTTTGTTATGTCCTGATACCCCCCCGACTGGATTCAAGCTGAGTCGCAGTGGCTCGGCCACTTCGATGAAGCTCTTCATCGCGGCGCCCCTGAAGTCCACAGCGAGCACCTCGCGGCGCAGGAAGGTGTGAATAAACTCCATACACTCAACAACTGCGATCGCGGGCGGTCCAGCGGGATCCGGCAGAATCAACGGGATCGGCATGAGAAATGTCGCCGGCGCCAGGCTCGCGTATTTGAGGATAGCACAAAGGAAAAAGGGTTGGACTGTAAAATAAATACGTAATAAAACAAAGGTGCCACTATGAAGTTATTCAGAGCCGCTGCAGATCGGCGTCACGCATCGTGCTCAGATCGAGTCTGAGAAAATGGAAACAGCAAGCAGTTGCATTCTGCAGTGCTGACGAGCCGACCTTTGAAAACCAAACTTCTGCATTATATATTTGCATAGTTGAAAACTTTTTTTTTTTGAAGGCTCAGCTTACTCGCCGAACTTATCGGCAAACCTCAGCTTTCAGCTTTTTCTGAAAAGCTATCCCTCACCCCGATCACGACTCGAGTTTGTGTAAGAATGTGAAAGTATGTCTGATTCACTCTGTTGCTAATTTGATATTTAATCATGCTTAACTATTCCAGAGTTGCTGGGGTTTTTTTTGTAATGTTTGCAAAAAGAGCCAAAATAGAAGGGGATTTTTTTTTTTTTAAAAAAACACACACATTTCAGCAAACTTGTTTCCTGTGTCAACATAACGAGGACAGAAGTATCAGCGTAGCTTCTGTAGCTTCACTGTAGGAGTGGACGGCAACAGCAGCTCAGCAGGTGGGCTGCTGAGAAAACAGCAACCCAAAAAGCCAGATGGATGAAGATGTCGGACAATGTTTTTGCCCGTGTCTGTCTGTTAGCAGGATATCTCATCACCCGCTACAAGGATTTTAATGAAACGTTTGGAAAACATTTATTGGAAGCACATCCACAACTGATTACCCTTTGGAGGCGGCTCAATTTAAGATGGACGCCACAGCCATCTGACTTTTGGAAACACAAAAATGCCTATTACATGGATATATATACAGATATTGAGCTAAAGTTTTTGGGTAATGGTAGCTGAGGGTCGTTCACCACACGTACTCCGAGCACTAAACATTGCATAAGATCTTCGCTTAAAACTTTGGCCTTAACTGTTGATGTCGACCCTGTTTGTCTGTTAACAAGATATCTCATGAACAACTAGAAGGGTTTTAATGAAACTCTCAGAAAGTAATCATTGGATGTACATCAACAACTGATTAACTTATGGGATCACCCTAATTCAAGACGGCTGCCACAGCTAATCAACTTTTGTAAACACATAAACGTCTCTAGCTTTGTTAATTCTAAAGATGTTGAGCTAATATTTGATGTGGTGGCAGCTGAGAGACTTCCTCAATGCACACTCTGAGAACTAACACATCCCACGAGATTTTGCATGAGATTGCATATAACGTTATCGACCGAAACGACAGCAACTCCATCGTTTCTCAACACAACATGACCTCAGTTTTTAAAAAAAACTCGGGCACGACGGGCGACGAGCGATACGCATTCGCTTGAGAAAAAGCCCGGCCTTTATTTGTCGTACGTTTCTGGCAGCAGACAGAAACACGCTTAACACCTATTATGTCGCAACACTTCTCACTGAACTTTCTTTCCCTTACAAAACAGGAAGCATCAAAAATTAAAACAAACTAAAAAAAAAAAAATTAAAAAAAACTAAATAGCAGCACTTTCTCTCGCAAACTAACAATGCTGCGTGTTCAGCGTTTCCAAGAAATGAGTTTTTAAAAAAAAAAAAAAACGCAGCCCTGTCAGCAGCGCTGCTTCAAAAGAGCTCCCCTCCGAACCAGCTAATCACCCCAGCTCTGACCCACTTGGATGGAATCTATTTATAACCCGCCAACACGAAGACGGGCTGCGCACGTACCAGGAATTCGTAGCGACTTCCTGCCGGAGACGACCCGAACACGGAGAGCAGGGCATCCCAAACTCGGATGCTCCTGGAATGCTAGCACGGCCGCGTTAGATTCCCTCAGCTCCCCCTGACCCTCGGCTCCCTGTCAGCTTCCACTCAGGGGTCAACAAATGAGAGAGGGTTTTATTTCCAGTTTGAACCACCGTGCGAGTGTTTCTTCACCTCTTACACCAGCGTGGGCTGATCTCAAGGACCTCTCCAAGGGATGCGAGCACAGAGTGCCTTGTTAGCACCCACCGTGTGCACAACTTCTCGGAGTCACAGCTGAGGATTCCGAGCATCAGCACCCCGCTGGGAGGCTGTCATTGGGACACACATCATCCCTACAGTGCAACTTCACACACACACACAGGTCCTAATAAAAAGAAATGTCAGGGGATTGTGTTTTTTTCCTCTCTCCACAGTCTTACAAGGACAGCAAGTGCCATTTCTCGAGCAGCGGATATTCTCTCGGCTGACAGCACAGCCTGACAGCACGGGTCTGCTCGAGGATGAGCTGGAAATTCTGTTTATGACCAGGACGGGATGATCTGGAGCTGCGCCCGCGCCTCTTAAAATGCGAACCAAGTCATCAAACTTAAAATAAATGCTTCAAGATAAAACGAGCAAAACAAAACACGTTGGAGAGAAAGTACAATTTACAAAAGATTAGTTGTGCTGACCAAATTCCTGACCCCTGAGCGGCACGACAAGGTAAAGAAGAACGACCCCGCAGTTCCAGTTTTGAAGAGACTCAAGTCAATGAGAGTTTGGGCGCGCGGATTTGAGAGAAAACTAAGTCCTGTAGAGAGGAGACGCCCACAGAGCGGATGAAAAATGCCTACGTTCTGATGTACAGACTACAAGAACCTTAAAGCTCGTGGGATTCGGAAGAGTTCGCTAAAGCTCAGGAGTCGCACCGTGATTGTGTAGAAACCAGTCTGAGCAGTAGGCTGGGTTCTCTCGCTCGTTCCACCACTGAAAGTTGACGTGGAAATGTTTTCATCAAACTTGCCTACGGCATAGGACACACTGCTCCCAAAAGTACACCATTATGATGTTTTTTTTGTTGTGCAGAAGTAGCGAATCGAACAAAAAATAAAAAAAATTTAAAAAGCGACAAAAGCAAAAGAAGAACAACGGGTGAATGGCAATAGGAGTGCTTCGGCGCTTCTGCTTTGGCCCTCCTGATCAGAAGGCTTCTCCTAATAGGTGGTCCGGTTCTACCCAGATGACAGCTCAATTTTCTAAGGAAAACTACAAAGTATACAGCAGGCCCGGAACGGTCTTTTGAGGCCAATATGAATATGAAAAGCACCCCTTCTCGGCTTTGTCCGGGGGGACAAAGAGCACTGGCTGTGGAGCTGGGAGACGAGTCCTCATCTGGCTGAACTCTCAGAGAGTCCGTCCAAGGACTCGGCACATTCCTGGGTTCACTTCCCCTCAGCAGACAGGAACTCTCCCCCCCGTCAGGGGCTTCTTCTACCTCCCATCTAACTGCAGCTGCCTGCTGAGGTCATCTTTCTGTGGAAATACGGGATAAACCGACCGAGTTTCCAGCCCTGAGCAAAATAAATAAATAAGATAAAATAAAATCGACTCAGACACTTAAAGGACTGTCCTTTCATGACGAAGAGTTAAACCAAGATCGTGTTATAGTGAGAGGCTGTTTTGGTTAACCGGCCATCTTAAATAAATCACCTCCCGGGCGTTTCACTAAAATCTGACCAGTGGCTCACAAGATATTTTGTTACCAGACAGACAGGGTGGACTCTCACGGTTAACGGCATCGTTCTGAAGCACAGATGTTGCGCAAGAGTCGAGCTCAGAGTTTCTGTTGTGAATGATTCAGCTCAATCTAAAAAAAAAAAAAAGACTGAGCTGGAGTCATTTCTGTGCTGGATAATGTTGACGAGCTGAGGTGGCCGTATTGAATTAGGGTGACTCCGAAAGTTAATCAGCTGTATAGGTTTCATTAAAATCTGCCCACTGGTTTGTGAGATATTTTGCTAACAGACACAGATAAAGGAACAAAAAGCCTTTCCTAAAATAGATATCCACTTAGTCTACAAACAGTGTTCAATCAGACGTCCATCTACACCAACAAGACTGCACTAATAAGGTTGAACTTTGACCTTATTACTTGTGGAGGCCCTGGCCAGCAGAGCAAATGGTTGAGGGGGGTGGGGGGGTGACACCGCCGTTTAGAACACGCCGAGGGGTCGGTGTCTGTCCCACGGCAACGGCTGGGATGTGGCCTCCTGGGAAAGCAAGGCGTTCCGCAGAGCCGCACAACGGGCCCTGCTTACAAAAACACTGCGAGTCCGAACACGCAGCCCCATTCCAGGGAAAGAACGTCAACAATCTGGTGGAAACACACACACAGACGCAGCACACCTTCAAAGTGAAGCGCCCGGTGGATAGTGTAGCAGAAAGCCATGGATCTGTCTACGCGGTAAACAGGATGTGACCGCCGCACACGCACAGGTGTAATAAACCCCGCTGTAAACGGCGCGCCGAGTCGTTTCAAACGAGTGTTGGGAGTTAAAAAACAGCTTGAACTGTTAGGTTTTATACACAAGGGGAAGTTAACACAACAGCTACAGCCTTTGATTTTAAAGAAAAGCCTTCACCCCTAAGAAAATCTCCTCTGACGGGATTACAGGCCGACACTTTCCAACAATGGATGATGAACGGGTCACAGACAGATACAGCAGACACGCAAAGCCTCGGTCTGGACTACTTTGGCAAGCCGCTGTAATACCCTCAGACGTATTGACTATTTCATTATGCAGACTAAATCAAACGTCGCACGAAGCAGCAACAACCCCTCCCCCGGGGGGGGCTTCCCTGTGGTCGATACTCTACCCGTCTGACACGCTCAGGTGTTCGCAGGCAACGTGCGGAAAACGAGTTTCCTGCACGGCCTAGTCAATTATTTCCCAGAGTTTCTCGTTGTCACACGTCGATTGCTCAAGATGGGCCACTTCAGGGCTACGAGCGAAACGCAGAGCCAGCTGTGACTGCATGACAGTTGTAAACTGGATTTGCTGCTAGACGGGTTTGATGTAATCGCACGGAGCGTCCACCCTGCACCTCCAGCCCTCGGGTGAAGGTGGCTGGCACCAGGACGCCCAGAGGGAGAGCGGGGGTGGCAATATTATCTGATGGTGCTATCAGAATATTACCAAATGTGCTGCAGGTGGCACACAGCCCTTCAGCCTAACCGGGAGTTTTATTACGAACACGTCTGGCAGCCGTGTTCGAAGCAGACCTATACGGGCACGCGTAACTTTAAGTAACGTCTGGAAGGATGAGATCGCAAATACGAGCAGCTGAACTGAGCTCCCCCCTGGCCGGAGGAGGAGCTCAGGGGGAGCTTCGAGCAGAGCCGCTGCTCCTCCGCGTCGAAAGGAGCCAGCTGATTTGGCTTTGGGGCACCTGGTCTGGATGCCTTCTCAGACAGGTGTTTCAGACATGCCCCACCCGCAGGAGACCTCGGGGCAGACCCCGCCTGACGAGGTTACATCCCACAGCTGATGTGGGAACGCCTGGATGAGCCGGAGGTGGTAACCTGGGTGGCAAAAGATGAATTGATGTTGCTCCGATTCTGACACTTTTCTGTACGTATAATTAGACCCTACCGCAAATACGTGCCCATGGTTGATTGGTCTTTAAAGCTCAAGGTCAGAGATGATGGTTGAAAAGCAGATCAGCCGATCAACCTTTCGTCCCTTCTACCCCTGTATTAGATACCTGAAGTCTTCCACTTAGGACGACGGATCTGAATAGAGGCCAGCTCTCCAGGAGACTGGTTCCAGAGCCCATGCTGTTGGTCAAGGTGACCACGGCTACACCTAATCCATACTGCTCAACCTCTCAGTCGCACAAACTCGGGCTCCTTCCCCAGCAGCGAAAGCCAGTTTCAGCAACCAAGGGGAGTCGGAGCGTCGAAGGCCTCCACCTAAAACCGTCACTGAATCCTCAGGGCAGGTGGTGGATCCACGGGGAGGGCGGGCCCCCACGTCCAGTCAGCAACAAACAAAAATGGAGCGAGAAAACATCTGGAGGACAGAGTGAAACCCTGCTCTGGTCACATCTGTTTGACTTCCGCCCGTTCTACAGTAACAACAACATCTGCATGAAGTTAGGAATGTCTGATCTCAAGAACTCCAGCCCTTAAGGACCCCTCTTCTGCCAGTCAGGCGTCCAAAGGCTGCCTGTAGATAAAACATGAGCTGACAGATGCTTTGAGACGTCTGAGCAGAAGACCCAACAGTGACAGAGGAAAGCCAAAGAGAGAGATTACAATCGTTGCGCAGCATGAGATGCTCGAAACCACATCAGAGGACCTGCCTTCGTAACCGCAGCTAAAAGGTGCAATTCTCTCCTGAGTTCACGGCCACACATCAGAGGTCGGCGGTGCAGGCAGCCTGTTCCTCAGGTGAAGTTGTGTTTGGGAGCACAGGAGCCGTGAGCTAACAAAGGAACATGCCTCTGCTCCTGCGCTGCACGGCTTCAGGTTGGGTTTGTTTGGCAAACATGACACTGTTTGACTGAGCGCTCGTATCTGACGAGCTTTAAACACACACACCCGACAGTAAATGATTAAATCATGGCAGACGGGAACACTCTGGTGTCTCTGACTCCTGGTGTTTTGGGTTTTTTTTTAGTAATAGGCTCCTGCCGTTTGGCTTTCCCCGAGCCCTACCTGAGCAGGCTGGAGAGAGGGTGAGAGGAGGCGCCGTGGCCGCCGTGGCCGCCGCTGTTGCCGCTTCCTGCGGTCCCGGACGAGCCGCCGGCGGACTGCCGCTTCCCGGACAAAAGCTTCTCCACCGCGGCCAGGTTCCCGGTGCGCGCTGCGTCCAGGAGCTCCTGCTCCTTCCCCATCGTTAATCCCAAAGAAAATGTGTAGCCTATATATGTATTCAGAGGAGGAGGGAAAAGGGGGGGGGGGG
>NC_051437.1:10705943-10748106 GCF_001649575.2 Kryptolebias marmoratus | reverse complement strand
AAAACAAAAGCTCCCTCCGCCGCTGGGTCCGTCCGTCCCGGTCCGACGCTGGAGCTCGTGGGGGGAGGGGGTTGGGGAATTGGGGGTGCGAAAGTTTCGCTCAGCAGCGCGGCACCATTATCGAACAAACTTCCTCTGACCAGTCTTCCGACCGCCGTCCGTCACTTCCTCGAATCTGCCCTTTTCTTTCTTCATCTCCAATGAAACCCTTTCAGACGCACACGAACGCAGCCCCAGCCGCCGCCGCCCCGAGCCGATCTGCGAACAGGCTGGATGCGCCTAAGCAAAGATGGCGCCCGTTCGGGAAGGCCCGATTCCGCCCATCCAGCGGTTTACAGATCTGCTCCTGTGTCACTTCTCGTTGTCCGCGGCGCATTTCCAAACTAAACAATGAGCGTTATCTATCGGTCATTACTTCGTTCAAATGCACACGGTAGTGTAGAGAGAAAATATTTACATTTATATGCATTCATCAATGTTTTACAACTGCTAGAGGATGAACGATAACGCTGGAGCACCACCGAAAACTGACCAAGACTTGGGTTTTGTCATCCGGGTAAAGTCCACATATCTGGGTGTGAACAGGAACTTTTCGAAACATCTCACCCAGTGACAGTAAACAATGAGGAAAAAGGTCATCTAGAATGTATTGTTTTTAATGATATCTTTGTTTAATAACTTGTATTTCTGTGAAAAAAACAAGGTGCTCTTACTTGACAATTAACAATATTGATATGAATATTATTATTATTAATAATAATAATTCATCCATCTTCTACTGCTTATCACTGGTCGTGTCGTGGAGGCTACAGGTCCAGGAGGGAAACCCAGACCTCCCTCTCCCCAGCAGCTCCCTCCAGCTCCTCCTGGATGATCCCAAGGCGTTCCCGGGCCAGAGAAGATACATAATCCCTGCAGCAAGTTCTGGGTCTGGCCCGAGGTCTGTTCTCAGTGGGACCTGATCAGAAAACGTCTAAATGGAAGCGTCCAGGAGACACCTTAATCAGATTAACCACCTCAGCTAACTCCTTTCGATGTGGAGGAGCAGCGGCTCTACTCCGACCTCCCCCCGGATGACGGAGGTCCTCACCTTATCTCTAAGGCTGAGCCCGGCCGCCCTACAGAGGAAGCTCATTTCAGCCTCTTGTATCCAGGATCTCGTTCTTACAGTCATGATCCAAACCTCATGACCACAGGTGAGGGTTGGAACGTAGATGGAGCAGTAAATCCAGAGCTTTGCTTTTCGACTCAACTCTTTCTTCGCGGCAAGCGATGGGAGCAACGCCCTCGTCACCGAGGACGAGGCCCCGATCCGTCGATCCATCTCCCGCTCCATCCTACCATCAATAGTGCACAGATACTTAAACTCCTCCACCTGAGGCAGAGACTCATTCTGGACCCAGAGGGAGCGTTCCACGAGTTTCTGGTTGAGAACCATGGGCTCGGACTTAGAGGAGGCTGGGTCCCAGATGCTTCACACTCGGCTGTGAACCATCCAAGTGCACGCTGAAGGTCATGACCTGAAGACGCCAACAGAACCAGGTCATCGGCAAAAAAAGCAAAGACCCTGAGGTTCCCAAACCAGACACACTCCACTCCATGACTGCACCTCGAGATGCTGTCCATAAACACCACAAACATAGCAATACTATTAATAATAAGACAATTTTCAGTAAAAATGCAGTGTGAATGCTGAATGAGTGCTGAAAGACTTTGCTGAGATTTACTGAGGTGGAAACTGAGTTTCTGAAGTTAAAACAAAGAGATTAAGAGCTAAAAGGAGCAGAAGAGGAGCTACAAAGAGCTGACCAGAAGCTATAGACACTAAGAGGAGCAGAACAGCAGCTAAAAGCTAAAATTAGCAAAGTGTTACCCCAAACGTAAATGTAGCATTTTGACACCAAATAGCTAAAAGTAACAAAATGCTGGCTAAAAGCTAAAGGTGCCAAGAGGGTCACTAAAAGTTAAATGTATCAAAATGCTAGTTAAAGCTGGCAAAACAGTAAAAGTTCAAAGCAGTAAAAGGCTAGCTGAAACTAGCAAAAGGCTACCTAAAAGAATGATGTCTAAAAGCTGAAAATTAGCCAAATGCTATCTAATAGTTGTGAAAGGCTAGCTGAAAGCTAAAAGTAGCATAAGAAGTAGTTAATACAAGAAGATCAGGCTGAACCAGCCCAGAAGGAAAGAAACACTAATACCCAGATAACAGTTTTGTCAGATGAGGATGACTCTCACATTGTTCTCAAAAAGGACAGCATAAGGCAGGAAACGTGACTGATCAAACCAAACTTTTCAGTTTGTTATTCAGTACAAGTTATGCTGACAGAGCTTAGAGGTCAAACCAAAACTTGCTTTGAGAGAGCTAAATAAAGAAAATTTAAAACAAATATTCGTTACATTATGACACCAACTTCAAAACAAGAATATGATTGTCTCCTTTGTATTAAATATAGCTGCTGTACGCACTCCAGTCCAGTGGGGGGCGATGACGCACAAAGGTGATGCTTTTTCCAAGCGGAATTAAAGAAGAAGAAGTAGCTCTGTTGTGTCTGTACAGTTGATGCTTACATTTATGAAGCTTATTTTATTTGCCTAAATTTGATTTGTTTTGTGTTTTAAAGCACATTTTTAAAAATAAATGCGTTATAAGTACGCTGCCATCAGTTATAAGCTAACTGCCTTACGTCACCCGTTAGCTAACTTGTTGCTTCTTGCTAGCTTAGCTGGCAGCTAGCTAGCCGAAAAAAGGTGTGTATGTTTTATTATTATTATTATTCAGGAATTTCAAGTAAATGAAGCAAAGTTTTCAGTCAGTGGGTTTCACTGCAAGAAACCCTAGAGCTAAAAGTAAAACCCAGCTCATTTATCGAGTTGTTGCTAGCTTCATATGCCCTCGTAGATCTAAAGGAGCTCATCTGTCTTTGCTGGATGTTCGTAGAAGCTGAAGCTGCAGGTCGGGAGGCACGATGGCAGACCCTGCGCGGATAAAACCGGAGGAGACGCTCGTGAAGGCGGCTTCTGCAAACGAGGAGCATCCTGTCAAGACGGAACAACCTGAAGAAGTAGCCGACCCAGAAAAATCTGCAGAAGAAAGCAAAAAGTCGACCGAGCAAGATCAGCCCAAAGAAACACTCGTGAGTTCAATTTCATTCCAACTCAAAGTGGTGTACAAAAAACACTAAGCAGAGATAAGTCGTCCACTCAGAAGATGCATGTAGTCAATCATCCATAAAGGAGAAACGATCCTGGAGAGAGCACTAGGATTAGCAGTTAGTTTTAGGGTGAATATGGGAATTTGCTGGCTTTTTTTTAATCAGCATGTTAAAATGTATAGATGTCCTGCTTTAGTCGTGCTCTGTGGTTGAAAATCACAACACCTGTATGTCAAAATCCAGATGAATTACCAAATAAATCAATGACTTATCCTGGCATGTTTGTACACAGGTGTGTGATTGCAAAGTCTTAGTGTGTCTGCGTTCTATATCATTATCCAAAGGAGCACCTTATTGTGTAAAATATTGAAAAATACACCTTTCTATGTGTCATTCTTGACTTTATAAGACTTTAGAGGAGTTATTGAGCGTTTGTTTCTTCTCATATGTGAAGGACAGCGTGGAAGTGATTTGTGAATTGCAAAGCCAACCTCAAGGTCTCCCTCCTCACTTTGATCATAGTATCAGAAATTGATGATTTTGGTACAAACTTTCCGTTCCTCAAAGGTACTTTAACCCAAAGCTAACGGTTCCTGTGAGGATACAGCAACATTTTTAGGTTGAAACTTCAGCGCTAAAAGTGTTTCATTAATCTTATTAGTCTTTCTGTTTTAATAGGTAAGATTGACCACCACTGGTCTACGATGAATAACTTGTGCAAATTTTTTTATGTCCAAGATTACATTTGGTTTTATTTCTTCTGGTTTTGATAGATTATAAATAATTGTGGAACTGCTTAAAAGAGAAAGGAAAATAAGTTTATATGCTTCAGGAAATTACTCAGGTAAAACAAAAGTTGTTGTAAATCAGTCTTGCGTATAAAATTGGTTTGAGTTAAGATAAAACCAGTTACAGATCAGAAATAACAGAAACAATTTACATTTGAGAAATGTCTGCTATAAGGATTTATGAAAGAAATCTCATTGTTTGTAGCAGCTCTGAAAAGAGATTTTTATTTTATTTTCCACTGTAAAGGAAACAGCAACAGGAGACGATGAGGAGGAGGGAACCTCGGGACAGCCTCTGTCTAAACGACTGAAGGTGGAGCCAGAGAAGAAGAAGGAGAAGCGCCACAAGGTTGACGAGGACGAGATACAAAAGATGCAGTAAGACGGGCGTCTTTAACTCCACGGACGATCCGTTTCGTGTTTAGAATCGTCAGCAAAAGTTTCTTTCTGTAAATCTTTGCTGTTGTCTCTCTCCCTCCCCCCTCATTCTTTAGGGTTCTGGTGTCCTCCTTTTCAGAAGAGCAGCTGAATCGTTACGAGATGTACAGACGCTCTGCCTTTCCAAAGGCTGCTATTAAAAGGGTGAGCTCTTTATAAAAACTGACATTTTCTCCTTTTAAATACCTAAAACTTGAGTATCTGACGTCTGATTATGACCTTTTTTTGTTGTTGTTTGTAGCTGATCCAGTCCATAACAGGCTCATCAGTGTCCCAGAATGTGGTTATTGCAATGTCTGGGATAGCCAAGGTTTTTGTTGGGGAAATAGTTGAGGAAGGTAAGTGAGGGATTTACAAAACAAACCGTTTAAATGAAGTAAAACGCAGTAAATTGTAACCATCACTTTTGTTTCGCACTTAAATGTAACCCCCCCTTCTGCTCCCTGTTTTGTAATAGCCCTGGATGTCTGTGAGAAGTGGGGCGACACACCACCCCTCCAGCCCAAACACATGAGGGAAGCCGTGAGGAGGCTGAAGACCCGAGATCGGATCCCAAACACCAAGTACAAACACATGGTGTTTCACTGAGGCGGACCAGGATGCTGGGCCACATGTGGACACCCGGACACGAAGCAGCTCTGCTGCGTTCCAACCATCCTCTGATTTATCAGGCTTTAGTTTTTTTTTAATGTTCACGGACATTCAAGTAAGCTGTGACATAAAGCCAGACGGTGTCTTGATGTAACAATATGTAAATACAAGGTTTGTTTTGTTTAAATCATGAAATGTGCTTCATTTAGCTTGAGTGTCTAAGACTTAAACAGTCTATAGTAATGTAACATGATTCAGATTTATTTCTAAAACAGTTCTTGAAAATAAAACTGGACTCGGTTTATACAGAAACATGCAGTTTCTTTCGAGACGGTAACGCAGCAATAAAAAGGCACAGTCAAAGCGTGTTTACCATTTTATTTTCTCTCTAACTTAACAAGCTTTGGTTCACAGAACCAGTTTTACATTAGTCTTAATGAAGTGATGAGAACCATACAAAATTTAATGTTACACAACTGACAAAAAAATAAACCTAACAAACAATACTGTCAAGTTCTTCTGCGTTGCTTCAGATATCACCACTCACTCCTCCACGTTCCTCTGAAGCGACTGACATTAAAACAAGTGCAAGTAATCCACAAAAATCACGTCATCATGCACATGGAGCGGAGGGACTCTTTACTCTCTGTTCGCCGCCTCCTCCTTGCAGCATGGCTCTGAAGGAGGGGGGGGGCCCGCTCTTGAGTGCAAAGGAAGTCCAGTGTAACAGGTTGTGAGGAAAATCAATGTAAAGCACCGGTTTGTCAGAGGAACAGAGCTGCTACTTGACCGAGTCCTGACAGAGGAAGGAAGCTACATGTCAGCGTGGCACATGTAGTTTCATGCCATCACACTGGTGTCTATTAAGGCCATGCAGAAACAGGAAAAGCTAAGAACATAAAAAGGTCACACATACTGAGGTTAAGGGGCAGTTTTGCCGCTTTATTACTCGCGTGTTTGGAGTCTGCATGCAGCTGAGGGAATATAAATATGATACACAGGTCATACTACGAGTTGGATTCCACACAAAAAGTAGTGTTTCCTTTTAACGCTAGAATTCAAGTAAACTAATGTTTTTTTTTTCCTATTGCTTAACGGATAACATCCTCTTAAAGAAACCCGTCCTTTATAGCTTTGAAGACAGCCAACAACTGTGACAAATCTCCGCCACCAGGTGTCTCCCACGTACACTTACATTGTTAGAAATGCAGGTCAGAGGATTAAAAAAATAATAATAAAAAACCCTGGCACCGAGTTTAAACCAGTCAAATGGAGCAGTGAAAAGACACCCTGACTCAACATACTCTAGAGATGATTTTTTTTTCCTCCTCAATAAAATAAATATAAAAGTATTTATGTTAAACACATCACTGATGTTTGAATTTAGCAAATTAAAACATTTCTTTCTGGTCATTCTTTGTTTTGATATATCGCTTCTTTAAATACCTGTCTTGATTGATATGGCTTCAATTTGTGGTTGTAAATGTGATCCAGTAAAAGTAAAATCATCTGCTGGCAAATCTAAAAAAAAATAAATAATAATAATACACGTTAAAAAACAAAATAGTGACTCAGACCGTGGTGTCTGACCCAATCCAATTCAGGAGCCGTTTCCTGGTGAGCTACAAATGTCTCTGGAAGACGGTCTGAGCCCTAACCTCTTCAGACCCGGGCGATTCCAGCTCCGAGTGGAGGGGTTAGACCACGAGAGGTGCCTCCTTTAGTGGACGATCCCCCGGAGAGCGGCGTGTTTCACAGCGTAAAGGAAACACGGCCAACATTTCACAAGTCACGGAACAACAACACACCGGAAAATAACTCAACGTGCTTTCTGAGAACTCCGAACAGTCCTGCCTGCTGATAAAACAATAAAACTGAGATGCTTCATAAACAGAGGCCTGCTTTCTTAAATAAAAAAAAGTGCATTTTTTTTTCTCTACCTATTACAAAATGATATCACCTAACAACACTTCGAAATGAAAATAAACACTAACCTAATGTTTCACACTCAACGAACGTAAACCACACGGATGAGTCGAGCTTAAGGACGACTTTTACAAATTGTGCTACATTGTAAATTCAGTCCACCGGTTCACGAGGCATGCTTCGTAACAGAGGTGACGGGTGGGCGAGCAGCTGTCTGGCAGTGTCTGTGCAAAATTTCCATAACGCAGATAACTAAAGCGGAAAGAATTAAAGCTTGATCGTTTTGCATGCCGTGTTTCACACTGAAACCACACGATGAGTTTACGGTCCACGCCGGTCTGGGTGAGAGAGAGAGACCAGAGTGGGGTTCGTCTTGTACAGCAGTGAGGAATATCTAGTGTGTCAGATAAAAACAAAACACAGTACCATTAATGTACTCAAATGTTAATTCGCTGAGTTCCCCTGTTAGTAACTCACACAGAGGATTTTTTTTTTGTAATCTCAAAAACTTAGTGAATAAGATGGAAGTGACCGGAAGCCATAATCTGGATTCATCTTCCATTTTCTTGCGTCTTTTTTTCCAGATTCATCTTAAGCGACTCATCCCGTCCCTGTTCCTCGGCAGTAACGGGTTCGGAGGTCAACGACGGGGGAGGGTCAGAGCGTAAACGTGGGGTTGTACCTCCTGACTTCCAGAAGGAGGCGCTCTCTGTCTCTGAGGGCCCGAGTGAGGGCGGTCTGGGCCTCGCAGAGCCGGGACTCCAGCGTCCGTCTCTGCAAAGAGAGGATTATGGGATTGGTCGGTGACACCTCGGCTTGGTGCTAAAGACCGTGTGGGCTTTTAATGACTTCTGTCACAAGCAGGTGTGGTTACAACAACATGACACAGTCCTGTAGACTCTCTCACACACACACACACACACACACACTTTTGTTTATGTAAGGAAAGCAGAAAACCGGCTGCTGATCAGCTCCATTTAAGACATGCTGTGAAGAGTTTATACCTGCAAATCGAAATCCTAAAAGAGAATCTGAATCGAACACAGAAGCCCTGATGCATGCTGAATAATCCATGTAGGGAAATCTAACAGGGTTGAGACAAGTCCTCTGGACAGGTTCTTCTCTGTTGAAAACGTTTCGTCTTTTATCCAAACAGACTTCTTCAAGCTTATAAGCAGCAGCTTCACACCCAGACTGACCCACCCTAACTGGGCCTTGCTGAAACCCGAACAGGACCCCCCAAAAGGAGGACCCCAAATATAAACATATCAACCACCAGCTTATTTTAGCTTTCACAAATCAAGCCTGGATACACTTTTAATGAGCTATATCTAGAAATATTCACTGTACAACTTTATAAATCAGTCAGACTACACGCTGAGCTAAATCTGACAGAACCCTCCCTACCTCGCTCTGGTCTCGGACAGAGTCGAAGCTGTTGGAGTCGGCCCGAGTGGCGCAGTCCACCGCAGGGGCGTCGGGTTTAGTGTCTGTACCTTCAGCTGCAATCAGAAGGAGAGCGATCATGAGTTTCTGTGAAGCTGTGACAGCTGATGCAGAAAGCGACCGTTGTGGTTCGAAGGTTTCAACCACAACATACTCAGTTGTAGATTCGTTGTTTTTTTTTTAAAAAAAAGAAAAAGTCACCTTTGACTCTCAGTATACCGTCATCACCTCGCTCAAGCAGAAGCTGATTGATGACAAATTTAGCTGGAACGGGTTGGGGAGCTGTGGGGTAGATTTTAGGACCGTCATCCTGAAAAGAAAAAAAAATTGTTCTGGATCAATCGTTTTCTGAATCAGGATGAAATGTTTCAGGAGAGCTAAATGTAAAGGAAAAAGGTAAACACATTAAACTGAATGTTGTGATCTGCAGCTACATATTATAATGATCACATTCAAAAAGTAGATGGCCACATGGGGTCACTATATAAGACTATCAGAGCATTCAGGGCCTACCTTCATAGTGATGGTGACGTTGAGCAAGTGCAACCTCATTGGCTGGCCGTCTACACTGAATTCATCTTCCAGGAAAGGGCCGATGTTTGTCACTGTTGAGGCCAGCAGCTCCGCCCGGCAGTCCTGAATCCTCACGTCCAGGAAGCCCGACGACTCGGCCAGAGCTGAGTGCTGAGCTGCAGATGGGCCCGTTTCTGCTCGCATCAGAAAGACCGGCGGGGCCCTGCCACGCTGGCTGTCCCGCCTCTGGGCTGGTTCACCTGCAGCTGCAGAGACTGAGACAAAAAGGACATCTATACTGCAGCTGGCTCGCCAAAGCACGTGCTTTAGATTAGACAATATTTACAGCTGGAGGCTGAATGTTTATGCACTCAACAAGGGTATGAATGTCATAATAATTTGGGGCTTTTAATGATTTATTTGAACCATTTTTTGCCAGGGTGGAATGTTATATAGTGTATAGTTTCATTGCTTTTTTTTAAAATATGAACAAGTTTGAATTTATTGTGGCTTTCTATAACCCACACACAGTCAAAGTTTTACATATAGGCTCACAAAAGACTATGGGGGGGGAAAAAAAATCAATGATTTATGACAAAAAAAGGAACTTTACACTTTAGTTTTGCTTGAACCTTTGAGTAAAAACACATTCTTGTTGTTCAGTGGGTTAATAAACATGTAACCCAGGTTACCTTGAACGAGACCAGCCAGAACATCGGACTGCCTGACGTTGCCCATCTGCACAGGGGTCAGATTCTGTGCTTGCACAGCTAAAACCTGGTCTTCTCCTCGAACCTCCACGGTACAAGCTGTACCGCTCAGGATCAGTAGCAACACTGAGGACTGAACAACAACACATGAACTAGATTGTGACACGTTAAAGTCACTGGAGGGATTATCGAAGGAAATGCTGATATATCATGATAAGCCTTTCAATGAACTCTTAAAACTAGCCCTGATGCAGCATCTCACCATGTCCTGGGACATGTCCTCTATACTTTGTGAGAGGGAGCTGCTGAGATCAGCCGACGAGCCTCCCTCTGTCCCCGTCCCCGGGGCTGGGCTGCCTGCGGGCGTGTTGCTGGGACGCACAGACTCCACGCCCGATTCTGAGAACAACATATGAACTTTACACCGTGTCATTTGTGTTGCTTAGAGGAGTTCCGTCGAAAACCTGGCAGTTTTTACACACCTGAGTCCATGAGAACAACAAAGTTGTCGCTGAAATCACTATCAACAGACAGATTTTCATCGGGCAAGCTGCCGTCCAAAATAGCGCTGTCAAAGGATTGCTGAGAGGGTGACTGCTTCATGGTCTGCAGGCGTGAAGAGGGAGAAGATTCTTCCAAACGTGGAATCTGTTCTCTGTGAGCACACACAAACACACACACTCAGGGACAGCATGTGGCGCACAGTATGGGCTTCAGACACACAAACACCGGCTGCCCAGCGGGAGGACACCTACCTCGTCTGAGCGCTGAACAACTTGCTCATGCCTGAACCGCGACTCAGTATGCTGAAGGCGTCTTTCGTTATTGAAAACGCCCCCTTGGTCAGGTCCAGCGAGGCACTGATGGCATCTTTGGTAACATCCTTGGTGACGTTGATTGCGCTGGACAGCTCCCCCTCCAGGCTGAAGGTGGACGGTTCGCGGGAGATGACGGGGGACGGTCCAGGTGAGAGCGGAGGCGAGAGACCAGGTGCGTCCTCCTTCCCCGTCAGTCCGTTGCCCTCCGCCTCCTCCTCCACAGCCTCAAACGCCTCCTCCACCGCGCCATCTTGCTCATCCTGATTAAACACGATGACCGCCGCTGTAATGGAGGACACGCCGTTCTCTAGCCCGCTGTCCTCCAGGACATCAAGAGACAGATGAGTCGGGGAAATGTCAGAGTCTGTCATGCTGGCGCTGTCTGATTCTGGAGAGTGGGGGACTTCTTCTTCTGGCTCAGAGGAGGTGGGCGGCAAAAGGAGACCCAGTTCCACTGAGTCCACCAAAAGAGAAAGACAAACTGTAGGTGGTTTCGTCTTCTCGCCGTGAACCTGTTTAACGCCTCGTACATCCCGGCTCAGCTCGGCCCCCAACCGGGCCAAGGAATCTTTCATCCTCAGCAGGGCAACATACTGGTAGTGATTGAGCCACATCTTCAGCGGCGTGATGGTGTGAGCCAGGAAATGAAACGAAGCAAACAAGGCTTCGTTCTGATGAGCCCCCTGCTCCGAGGAATTCACGCGGGCTGCGTCAGGACTGGAAGGGGAAGACGGTGATCCGCTTTTGACGGCAGACGGCTGACACATCCACACAGACACGGCAAAGGGCTCAATGAACGGCTGCGTTTTGCCTTTGGGGAATCGCCGCGCTCCATCAAAACCCAGCGTGACGCGGGACAGGCTGAGGGACCAAACGTCCTGAGATCGTAGCCGCTTCCGGCCCAGAGGCTGGGCTTCTGGCTCTTGAGCGTGAAGGAGGAAAGTGGACAGGACTGGGTGGAAGGCACTCAGGTCTCGGGGGTAAGGGCAAGGAGGTGTCTGCTGGAGGAAAGCGCAGCTGGCAAACTTCTCACAGGTGGTGCTGAGGTCCGCTCTGGAGCCATGAGGGCAGTGGCGGGTGTTGCTGAGAACTATTTGGGGCATGACGACAGAAAGGGACTGAGGACGCTCTGGGTGGTCCAGTATGGATGAATCCAGAGGGATTACCAGCTGGAAGAAAAGACACAAAACCTTATTTGTGTGTAAATTAAAAAAAACGAAAAAGGGAAAAAAACAAAAGTATCAGTGGAGTGTTTACCTTAAGTTGTGCAGCATCCAGGCGGATGTCCACATGCTCCTCAGCCTTACTGCTATCTTGCAAATGGTAGAAGGCTTTGACCTGGTCCAGGGTGTGCAGAAGACCCCTGGAAAATAGATTGATCCACAACATGCTGGCTGGGTCCACACAGAGCTGGAGGCTGTTTAACTGGGCATACAGGTTTGAAGTGGGCACTGGGAGAAGGAAAACAGTCAAATACACCAATAAAAAAAGGTCCTAAAAATGATCCAGTCTCATCTTAAACAAACGTACCTGGTAAAGAGGCGTTGTCAGGAAAGTAGTACTCGGTGAACTGCAGGTGAACCGCTGGTACGTTATCGGGCAAATTCAGAGCCTTGCGGTTACAGGATATTAAAGAATGGGTCTTCTTGTTCTGACGGCCTCTTGTGGACACCTGAGGGCGTGAAAATTAGGACGGTGATGGACACGTCGTTAAAAATGGGATTGCTTTTGTCGCTGATCTCTTTCAGACGGGAGACGGGGACGAATCTCTCACTGACAGAGTAAAAAGTGGAAAGCAGAACCGAGCTACCTGAGCGTGAACATAAACGAGTTCCTGTTAAAAACTGAGAGTGGGATTCAGGCAGAGTATCTCCTGCTTCATCAAATGGGGAACTAAAAGTGTCTCACACCTAAAGTTTCCTTTCAAACGGTATCTTGTTTCATAACGAAAGCCTGAAAATATCCAGAGAAGAAAAGTCAGCCTTGACATCATTTCATGCCACAGCGTGCACGATGACTGCGATGAGAAGAATTGTTTTAATCACTAATAAAGAAGCTCTTTTATCCACATATTTCTGATACATTTACGAAAAGTACTGGAAACAATTACCATGCTCTGGTTTTAAAAGTTCTACTGTAACAAGTATTTGCCAAAAGGTTCACCAGAAAGACAATTTAATTTAATTTACTCATGACCACATCTGATCAAAAATAACTGCAGCTGGGTGGCACATTGCGAAGATAACAATTTGCATGATTTCCCTTCTATAAAAAAACTGCAGTTTTGTGCCTCATTTCCATTTTTATTTGAAGTGAAAGTATGATCAAAGATTCTGATGTACGCTGCCATGTTTTCTTCTTAAAACCACATCAAGGAAGACTTGATATCCTGTATTTTTTTCTTAAATTTTCCATGTCTACAATACAAATCTAAGTCCTAGCGCCCTGCCCACGTCAAAGGGGCTGCCTGGCTGCTTCCGCTGAGAAAGAGATTTCCTTGCCCGGTTTGAGCTTCTGTTAGAGCAGAGAAGGAAAATCAGACTGTGACGAAAGCTTGCCTGGTGAATGTCCACATCGTCCATCCTGATGACGGCGCAGCTCGATCGCAGCCTCTTCAGAGATGAGCTTAAAGGAGCTGTCGCCGAGCTCTGCCTGGCCGCCTGCTCTTTGGCGGACGGGTTGGACTTGGGGCTGGAGTGTCCGTCTGAAGCACGCGCACAGGGGAGCAAAAATAGACGATGTAAGAGTGATAATGCCAGGTATTTCAAATATAACTGCGGATAGACGTGCATGTTTACAATCAAGACGCTGCTGAGGAATCTGTTCGTTTGTACAGGTCGAGAAAAGAATCATGTTTACAAATTTATCACTACGTAACACGTTATGATGATGATGACAGGAAACCAGCATTCATGATTTATTTGTTTAGCATTTTACTGTCCATCTCAGATGTTTTACAGACATGCTGATACGTGTACATAGCTTTAAAAAGTCCCACCTGCAGGCAAAAAAAGCTATTATTTCCCCAGGAGCTTTCAACAAAGAAAGCAGACAGACAATTCGCTAAATTGCCATGGAGATGGAGCAGATGAAGAGAGCCAAATAGCTGCTATGAGCCGATCTATAACTGAGCTAACAAGAGAGCATGATGTGATTAAAATAGGGACTTGTTTAGTTGAATTACGCTTGCCATTCATTCCTCACAGCAACTATATTTTTTAAATCAGATAATAATAATAATTCTGAAGTCATACTTTGGCTCGTCTTTGCAGGGGACTCCTTGGCTGGCTGGGACACCTCGGCATGTGGCCCAGGAAACCCGCAGGCCTCGGCTCGTCTCTGGTACTCCTGCAGCAGCTTCCCCGCCCACTGGGCCTGCGCCTCCATGGCTCCGCTGTGGCGTTCCCAGTGTCGACACCCATCAGCTGAGCGGGAACAGAAGCCAAAGGCCGATTAAGTCATGGCACTTGAACTCACTTTATTAATAAAATGGATATCTGACCTGGCTTGTAAATAATCATCCTTAATGAGAGGGGGGGGGAACAAACAGGGTAGTAAAATATCAGTACAGTACGGTAACAACACAATGGAGCTCTGAGGTTTAACAAATAGAAAATCTGGGCCAGGTCCTGTCAGAAATTAATCTTTATAAAGTTTCAATAATAATAACAAAAAAGGTCAATTAAATATTCCCCCTTGAAATATTTTTATTAATTGAAAAAGTATTCCTCTTGTTCTTATGCAACAGTCTATAATTTTTATTCTTTTAATAAAATTGAGGTTTTTATTTGTTTTTTCCCCACCTCACACAACAAGACTTGCACCAAAAACCATAATAATGTCTCTTGAGGCTGTGTTGTGATGTAATGTTCATCATCTCTACACAGGTGATAAGTTTATAAACACACTGCTTCGGTACTTTGAATCATTCTGATTAGATTAATAAACTATGACAGGAATACTTCATGTGTTACTGCTCATCTGAGGTTGTGAGGAGGTTTTCTTTTTATGTCCAAAGAAAAAGGAGGTTGTACTTTCTTTTAGCCACAACTGTAGCTAATTAAACTGGGTTTTTTGGCCTTAATTCGTCTGAATGAACTGTTTATTAGTTGAGAGACTCCACAGAGTATCATTCTCTCTCTTGCCATTAGTCTGCTTGAAGAGTGATTCTTCAAACAAGCTGTCTTGAATGAACGTTGTGGTTCCAGAGGGAGGAGCACACACACACACAGCCTCAGGGTAAACACACACACTGAAAAAGAGGCAGTCAGCACACTCACCGGGTCTGTGGATGGGATAGTAGTCGAAGCCCAGCTTCCTGAATGTCAGCTGCATGGCACCCTGCAGGCCCGGTGGGGGCGGCTCGTCTGTGCAGAATCACATGAATGCCGTTTGAATTCCCCTTTAAATACTGAACGGTTTGTCGTGTTTTAGGGAGCACTGCGAGAACACGACCTAAGCTTTCCTGCTGAAGTGAACCGGCACAAATAAGCTCAAGCGACGAGGCAGTACAGGCAGGCGGGTGTCAACACGTTTGTTTGCATCTAACCTTCATCCAGTGAGGAACTGTCGTTGCATATGTGTAAGTCCAAGCGGGATATGAAGGTGTGGCAGGAAGACTCCTTGACGTCGTAGAGATCAAAGTATTGGCTTATGTTGTTGGGGGTGCTCGTGGACGAAGGCGGAGGTTCTGTCCACTGGCTATGAATGCTGGGAGATGGCAGAGCCGTCTAAAGCCATAGAGAAGACATGCATAAAAATATATACATGCATTTTATCATGTGATACACAAAAGAAAACCAAAAACAAGCTTTAACTGTCAAAGGTCCAGAGATACTTTTGTATCCACGGATTTGCCAGCAACTGAGTTAAAATGTCTGATTGTCTAATTAGTAACATAATTTTACTTACAGATAGTTTTTTCACCATTTCTACACACTTTTTATTATATCCTAAATATTGTTACATTAAAACACTACAAAAATTACAATTTACAATCATATTCTGAACAGTTTTCACTAAATATTTGTTACACCAATGCCGTGTTTCTTGTATTTTTTACTTTAAGAAAAGACAAAACCTATCATTTTTACAATAAGTGGTGAGTGTGAGAGCGGTGGAACCTGCAAGGACTCCGCCGTCATGCTCTTTCTCTGCTGTGCGGACTTCTCCATGGCCTCGCTGAGAGATTTGGCGTAATGAATGATGGCTTTGAGCTGGGAGTCCGTCAGCACCCACAACAGGTCGTCCAGAATGAAAAGCAGCTTGGACGCCAGCACGTTGCAGTCCTTTATCTGAATAAAACAATGTGACAAAAATCAGTGGCAGCGCAGACGGTACCGCGGGCGCGCTCCGTGCCTGGGTCTGTGACAGACAGGCGCGCGGGGAGCGGACCAGATTTGGCCTCACCCTCCGTTTTAGAGCGATGCGGATGCGCCCCTGGTTGGTGATGAGGCGCAGCGGCGTGCTGCTCAGGTCCTGGTCGTCGCCCTCTATGGCATCTGCCTCGATGCGCAGGGTCTGCCAGTTAATTTCTTTGAAAGTCAGCACCTGAAATAACAATCGTTTCAAACCCTCAAAGCATAATCAGTAACGCCACAGAGCATCGTGTTCCGACTTCTATGTGGAGCGGCAAAGACGAGAAGAAACACATTTCCTGTTTAAGTGAATTACAAGCCGTCAAACTGAGAGGTAGTTCATCTTGGAAAAAGTCATGAAAGATACTGAAATCATCTGACTTGATTACATTATTTCCTGCAGGTGGAACATGTGGCTTTAGTGGACGCTTCGCAGCTGTGAAGCAGAGTGAAAAGAGGACTAAAAACGTGCCACACTACCTCCCCTCTCTTGGGGTCGGTGATGCGGGTGTAGCGGAGGTCGCTGCGTTGCCACTTGGGGTTGAGGCTGTTGCCCTGCAGCTGCCACAGCTCGAAGGAGGCGTGGAAGGCGCGGGCCTGGACCTTGATGGTAATGGAGTTGATCCTGACAGACATCCCCTCGACCACTTTCTCGGCAAAGCCGTACTCGCTGAAATACACGACACAGGTAGCTTGACGGGGTTTGACATCTGATTTTTTTTGTCTCGACTCGAGATTTTTGACAGCTTACCTCTGGCCCGCTGTTATAGCGATCGGGGAGGGGCCGTTGGGCGGGCGAGGCTCCTCACATGTCCTCATCTCCACTTCCACCTTATCCAAGAACTGCACGAAAGACCCAAAACTGAGGCAGAGCTCGGCAGACGTGTGAGTAAGTGGGGGTTAAGAAATAACCTAATATTTACTAATGATATGAGCATTAAAAATATGTAACCTATGCAGTGGGAAAATAAACTGCGAAACACTAGCTAACAGGCGGAAGCCACTGCAGATTTAATTAGTTGTGAGTTCTAAGAGAAGGGGAAATTTAATCCCAGCCACATCCTTCTTACCAGGCAGATGGGGCTTGTTTTCAGCTTTGTCCATTGTATCTGCAAAGACAAACGAATTCAACAGCGTCACTCTCAAACCTACAGCGATCTGCACGGCTGAGCACAGAGGCAGTGTGGGCGGCAAGCTCTCAGAGCATCACATGGAGAAGGGAAGGGGGAGGGGGGGGTCGAGCAGGGTCCAAGACTGTGTTTGCAGCTCGCCTGTTAAGGCTAGTCAAAGAAAAACTTTTTATACATATATAACCTGCTCTGATATCAAACATTGATGCCACGGCTGCTATGGTGAACAGCGAGGGTCATTTGAATCTTCTTTACTTGTCAGGGAGCTCATTTTCTTTATCAACCACATTCAAAACTGACCCAGCCGTGACCGTCGGCATGTGTTTGTTTTAGACCCCAAGCTACCACATGTCATAAAAGCTCTACAAGCAGTGATTTTGGAAAAAAAAAATCTTTCTAAAACGTGATAAACGTCAAATTTGTCACTTGAAGTGATCCCAGAAGTGAGGTGCCGCATGACACCTCAGTTCCTCCACAGGTTTACGCCTAAAGGCTGGTCCAAACCGAAACCAATGCCCAGAACGACAACAATCATAATCATATCGATAAGTAGATTTTTGTAAATATTGCTGCAATTCAAGCACGTGGAGGAGTCCGCGTCACGGTATCAACGGCATCGTTTTCAGAGACTTTCTGAAGCATAACAAAGGTTTACAGGCAATCAAAACCTCGGAGGGATCTCGCCTCGACTATGAAACAGAAACACTGACAGCTCCATAACTACGTGTTTAATGGTGACGCACAACATACAAACTAAAGGCCTAAAATTCCTGGAAGGAGTGCATATCACCCACCTTTCATGCCAGAGTTTGAAACTAAAATTATCTTGTGTTAAAAAAAAATCTTGGTCAAATCTTGAAAGTGCACTAATAGATGTCCCCGCAGTTTGTTAGAGCTCAAATATGTCGATAGTATCGCGTTAATTGAAGCTCAGTTATCTTCTGGGAGCTTCGTTAAAATCTGTCTCGTGGTTAAGGAGATATTTCGCTAACAGGCAGACAGAGCTGACTCCAACAAGCCAGTGTTTTAAACGAAGATCTGGCTCAATCTCGACTCTCAGGTAGCACCACGCCAAATTTTAACTCAATATCATTGTGAATATTCATTATATCTAATAGTCATCACAAACATTGGGAGATGTTTACTTCTGTTTTAGAGCTAAACCTAAACATGCAGTGTTACGGTTTGGGAACACACACAAAAAATAAAAATAAAACTGCAGCTCAGTGCACACCAGCCAGTGTATCTGAGGATCACTCTAGCCTCTGGCCTTTAGTGTCCCTCTGAATCACAGTTTGCATGTCCATTATCAGCGACCAGTACGGGTCTGAAGGATCAGAGCAGTCAAAGCAGAGCCTCTAGCAGAGCTTATCTTTGTGATTCTGCCACTGCTCATTTCCTCTACGAGCGCGGAATCAGAAGAAAGCTCTGTGCCGCCGGGAAAGGGGATAGTTCAGTTCAGTCTGGAAAATAACTCTGTGTAGAAAACCGTTTATGCATCTCACGTGCACCAGCTCAGTGTTCACTTTATTATTATTATTTTTCACTATTAGACGAGCTACAAATTCGGGTTGCGCGAGGTAACGTACTCTGATGGCAGCCTTGTTGCAGTAGACCCGGGTGACGGCCAGCCACGTCGGCAGGTCCAGCATGTTCTGAAGGACCTCTTCATCCAGCTCCAGGTTAGACAGCTGCCCTTCGCCTTTCAGCGTACTGACGTTGATCTTGTCCGGGGAAAGGTTCTTGGTGAACCTGAAGAAGAAGAAGAAGAAGAAGTGAAATAAAACGGTTTCGAACCAACATCTGCAGCTTTGTGTCTTCAATCTGTTTTAGAATCTGGAGTACAAAAAAAAAAAAACCCAAATGTGGTTAAGACATTCCTGAGGAAGTGTAACTAAAAGAGTCATGCTGATAAGCTGCTGCTGCCCCTGTCTTGGTAAAAAAAAAAAAAAAAAAAAAAAGGTGCCCTTTTAAGCCCCTGGATTTAGGAAGGGACCACAATGCACGCTGTCGAGTTGAACACGTGGATATATCCATTTCAGGCATTGATTGTAGGATGCCAGAAAACATGCAACTAATTAAACCGAGTCAACACGTGCAGCTCACAGTTTGGGTAATAATCCATTTAAAACCGCTTCGATTTGGACTTACAGTGTTTTAACACAGCTATTGTGCAATCAAACACACTTTCTTCAATATGCCTTTTTTTTTAGGATGGTAGCTAAATATGGGAATAAGTAAATCTGCTTGTGTGCATTAGATCAAACCCACATTGGATCAGAGATTATAGTGGGGTCACGATTCACACAGTGAGTAATATTTGGTGGTTTGTGGAGGGATTTAGTAAGATTTAGAGCCGGCAACTAGTCCATGGGTTCGAGGAGAGAAAGGACTCATTGTGCAAAACTTAGCCAGGAGAAAAAGATTAGCTTTGCAATTTGACAATTTGGACCAAAACAGCTTTAAACGAATTAAAAATAACAAACACAGAACTTTTGCACACAGATGAAAATACCACAAATGAGAGGCGAAGGGGAACAGCCAAACGAAAAGCCCCCCAGTTTACAGGACTTTCACCAACTTTAACTTTTAACCCAAATTGTTGCAGTGAAACACATTTCATCATTGCTCTCCAACCCAAATTACACACCCAACTGAATTTTACAAAGGAGGATAGACTTGTTTCTCTTGAGTGGCAACTTTAAAGATAAAGCCAATAAAATAAAGGTAAAACAGGGAAGGAATCTGCTTCTGAATGCTTAAGTTATTAATTGACAAACAGCCTGAGATGGGCTGGGACTGCAGTGAGATGGATCACTGCCTGATCTGACAGCAAACACCAGTCATTTCATCCAGTATGAGCACTGAGATGAAGACTTTCTGCTCCTCGTTTGCCTCAATCTTTTCTAGAAGTGGAGCTGCAGTGAGAAACAAAGGGAGTACAACAACCAGGTTTGTTAAAGCTACGGGTCAGTTTTTAATACATACATAGTGAGGTCCTAAAATTTACATCTAACAGATGGGAGACGAGGGATTAAACTTCAGATGCAGCTTCTGTCACGTTTTCTTTGGAGCCTAAGATGTTTAGAGCTGAATAAAGAGTCAAAAACACGCACTTAGAGCCGGAGGAACCCCAGGGAAGGCGCTGTTACCGACGTAAGCTGCCTTCACTGGTTCCCTTCAGCATTCCCACCCTGGCATTTATCATGTTGTTGTTGTTTTTGTTTATGCGGCGTAAATTAAAACGCAGGCAACGCGGACAGGTGACAAACACCGAGCAAACGAGGTCACGCTAAACAGCCACCAACCGAGGAGGGCTAGCTGGCTAACACGAAAACCCAACACTTACCTTGACAAATGTTTCAGGATTTGTTTTTTAATAATCCCCGCCATTTTCGGCCCCGGTACCCGTCTCCGAAAACCAGTCTCCTCTCCTGTCCTCTCCTTTCCTGTCCTACAGATGTGCTGGCACGCAGCGGCCGGCGGGCGCCCCTGTACCGTCCAGAGCACCGGCGGGGCGCATCTTGCTAGCAGCTGTAGGCTCCGCGCTAAACCCCCGACATCTCACGCGCACGCAAACTCCCGGAACGCGGCACGAGCCAGAGAGCAAACAAGCCCGGTGCTGCCACCTGCTGGAGGCTCGGCGCAAGCGCTCCTAAAAATTAGATCAAATCCTGTTTGTGACTTTGTGTTACTAACCTTATTTATTCCAAATATTTACAGAATTCAGTAAAAAAAAGTCCTATTGATATTTATAATTATATATTTATTTATTCATTCACATACTTTTTTATTACAAAGGCCAAACTATCTAACTACCTATTTGCAAGAAAAACATTTGGTTGTTTTTTGTTTGTTTGTTTTCATATTGGCCTTTCCGACCATAAAATGTTTTACTTTTTTTGTTGTTGTTGTTGTTTTTTATCTTGCGTGTTATTATGCAGTTCCTCATCCTTTATTTGAGTTTGAATACTTATAGAATAGTTTAAAAATAGTTGATCAATGATTGCATTTCACACCAAAATCGATTCAGCCACAGAAAAAAATCATTTGTTTTGCATACATTTTAAACTATTTTAATGCAGATCAGTTGTAGACACGTCAAAAAACGTCATATCACAAGTATGCAATCAAAATGTACTGAAATAATACTTTATAATCTAAGGTTCTTAAAACTAAACTATACTATAGTGATAATTCTCTTTCACTAATCAAATTCTGTAATCCTGAACAAATCAAATCCTTTTCACTATTTCAGATCTTTTGACCTCTTTGGACCACTCTGAAGGAGTTCTACTTCAGCAGGTGAGATGGACAGACTGAGCTACAACAACTGCTGTCCAGGTTCTTCACCAGCCTGAGCTTTATGGGAGCGTGACAAAGAGAGAGACACTGTTGAAGAAAACTCAGATTAAATCTTGACTAGAGTTTGCCAAATAGCATGTGCAAGACTCCATGGTCAAGTGCTTCTTGGCAGCCGGCCCTGGAGGGCTTGGAAAGGGAAATCCTAGAGGACAATCTGACGCTGTCTGCAGAAGAACCGTGTTGTTGCTCAGTCTGTACATCTCACCTGCTGAAGCAGATCTCCTTCAGAATCACAGGGGTCTTGGTGATCTCTCTCACTGTTCTTCCTTCTTCACTCAGTTTCTGAAGACGTTCTGCTCTTGGTAGATTTACACACGTCCCATATTCCTTCCAGTTCTTGATGATGGATTGAACAGAACTCCTGGGGATGTTTAGGGCCTTGGAAATCCTTTTGTATCCATCCTCTGACTTGTACTTTTTAATAATCTTTTCTCTGAGTTGAATTAGGACAGACAATGTAAAGGGGGTGAATATGTATGCAGTCACTTATTTGACATTACATCGTTGTTTTTATTTTTAGCGTTACTTTGTAGAAATTTAATTTTACTTTGTCATTGAAGAGGGTTACTCTTGTCATAAAGGCCAACATAAACGACTGATTTATAACAGCAATAAAAGGTTAAAACGTCCATTACTTTTTGTAGGCCCTGTAGATTAGAGCAGGTTCCCTGATGTCCAGGTTTGACTGTCATGAGCTGACTTCGGTGATTATTTAGACACTGTTGGAGACACTGAAATCTTAAAGCTGCACCTCAAACATGGAGGCAGGTGGTATTCAAGTCACGAAAGGGTGGCTTTAGGAATAACCTAAATGGCAAACACAAGTCTGGATCAGTGAGTTTTTGCTTTTATTTCTTATAAACCGTGTTATCGGACTGTAGGAAGTCTGACACCTGCCCCGAACAGCCAATAACTTCAGGCAGAGCTCCCTCAGCCGGCCCCTCCTCGGTCACGTGACCTGCGCGTTCGGCCCTGTTGTTGAGTTTTGTTATGACAAGCCGAGGCCTCGGTGTAAATTTGTCCTAGCCCCCCCGTGTTGTGTGTGTGTGTGTGTGAGAGAGAGACAGAGTGTGTGTGTGTGTGTCTCTCTCTGCCAGATCGAATCCGTCATGGAGGGCATGGACCTGGACCTGGACCTGGACCAGGAGCTCATGCAGAAATTCAGCTGCATGGGCACGACGGACAAAGATATCCTCATCTCGGAGTTCCAGCGGCTCCTCGGGTTTCAGCTGAACCCGGCTGGGTGCGCCTTCTTCCTGGACATGACGAACTGGTGAGCCCGGGGACTCGACGAGGGCCTGCTGACGGACGGGGGCGAATAGAGTAGCAGCTCTGTACGGCTAGCTTTGCGCGCAGCTGCTCTAGCTGTCTAAATATAAATCGACTAAAATAAATAAATAAAAATGAAATAACATAAAATACGGAAGGTGTAAGCCTTTTTGTGACACTGAACCGACATATTAACGGGACCACGGTGACAGCTAACGACGTCGTAGTAACGTAACTAGCTGAGTCAGTGTGGTTGACTTTTGATTGCCTGTGTCATACACACATTTGCATACCTGTTAAAACCACTCTTTAACTTTGTTATTCGATTGTGTTACGCGAACAAAGTCTCAGACGTCTGGCGTTTGTGTTACAGCTAATCAAATATGATCCAATATTAGCTTGTAGGAGCGCAACAGTAGCTTCAATTTATTGCATAATCGGCCAGCATTCACTCATGTTGCCCTTTTGTTAATGGGTAGTCTGGATTAATTTAAACCCACTAGGTTTAGGCAGAGTCTAGATAGGTATTTGTTTACACAGAATGGCTGACAAATGTGTTTATTTTGGGGTTTGTTTTGTTTGTTTCGACCGAATTTGTTTGCTGGTGTTGTGCCGAAAAAAGTATCCCTGCCGTAAAAATATCCCCGTCGCCTTTTTAAGTAGACTTGTTTAGCTACTTAAAGTTTGTCTTACTTGTCCTTTTGTTGTGATACATTACCCGTATTAATTTTTTTTTTCACAATGTTTATTTATTTGTTTGTTTACTTGTTTTGTTAGTTGTTATTCTGGCTAGTTTGTTAACATATGCAGCCCCTGTGGAAAAAAAAAAACATGTACTGTACACACACAAACACACACACCTCATCTTAACACCATTTATGTGTTTCAAACAAAGAATTGCAAGAGTTAAAAACAAAGAAACAAACAAAAGCAAATGCTATCAATTCAACTCTTCTTCATAGGGGGGCTTTTCCCCACACAACACCAGTGGCTTACTTTCAGAATGACACTCAGGTGTGAAAATGAAAATATTTAAGAGAGGATTGGTCATTCTGAAATAATCTCAGCTACGTTCCAGCGCGAACGCAGCAGGAAGCTTGTGAATGCAAGTTATTATTATCCTTTTCCACCTTCCTGCTGGTGCTCGGCTTTGCATTGATTTTGTTACGTTAATATCAGCAGCCCACTATCACAGCGTCGTTGGTTGTTGGAAGTTAAACACCCCGAGATAAGATAAACATTGCACTTAAACCATAACAGAAGGACAAGCTAAAAAAAAGGAAATAATGTAGAAATATGACAACATTTGGCTAAAAGTGGACTCTGAAAACGACTTTGCCGTGTTTGTCGGGTTCCTTCTGTGATTAAAAAAAGAAAATCTAATGTGGGAAAATGTGCCACAATGTCCTCAAGTGTAAACTCATCTCAACAGGACATTTTATTAAATAATTCTTGTTACAAAACACATTTTTAGCAATGGATATTCAACATTTGGAAAAGGAAGAAAAAGCGCAGTGTTACTTTATCCCAGTGAGTCCTCATCTACCAGAGAAAAATGACCAAAATACAAACTATGGGGTCAGGATTTAACACCATAACTCTGAGTTGCCTTAGCGTACAGTCCTACTTTCTCAGATGCTTTAAAATAATCGTGTTTTGTCTGACGAAGTTGTAATTTGAACATCTTTGGGTGTCAGACTGTTCAAGAAATGAGTGTAAACCTTTTCCCGGAGTAATTGATGAAATCGTTCACCCATTTATCAGCTGTTTTGTGTTTGCCTCATTGTGTTCAGGGTCGCAGGGGTTGGGGCCTGTCACGACAGGCATTCAGGGTCCAACCAGGGCAGGTCGCTAGTCCACCTTAATGATTTAAATAAGGGATTTTTCCATAACGACAATAGTCCTTAAATGCCGCTGGAAAAAACTCATATAAATACATTCTGTCTGATTTTTGTGCTGGAATCTGTCTTGATCATCTGGATTTCCGCTTTTCTCCGTTCCCTCTTTGTGTCCTAGGAACTTACAGGCTGCCATCGGAGCTTACTATGACTTTGAAAGCCCCAACATCAGCGCGCCATGCATGTCTTTCGTGAAAGACGTGACAATCGGAGAGGGCGAATCCGTCCCACCCGACACACAGTTCACAAAGACCTGGAGGATACAGAACACCGGTAAGCTAGCTGGAGCAGCTGCGTGATGTACAGAAGGCAGACTCCAGGTCCTACAAAGGAAAATAATTACAGTCACGTGTCAGATGAGGTCAACACCTTTGTGTGTGTGTGTTTTTCAGGCTCAGAATCGTGGCCTCCTGGTGTCTCTCTGAAGTACGTCGGCGGCGATCAGTTCGGCCACGTAAACATGGTGATGGTGCGCGCTTTAGATCCCCAGGAAATGACCGACGTCAGCGTGCAGATGCACAGCCCCGTGTCTCCTGGCATGTACCAGGGCCAGTGGAGAATGTGCACAGCTACAGGCCTTTTCTACGGAGGTAAAGACAGTGAACCTACACTGCTGCAATTATGTACCACCTCTAGTTTTTACTCTGAAGTCCACAGCACAGGGGGTTTAAACACGTTCAATATCGACAAAAAGGCAGGAAATTATAAAACAAATAACAGATAGGTAAAATGAAGTAATAGTCAGGATGCACCTTTGCTTGCTCTGAATTCTCTAAATGATCTCTTTGTGTTGCTTATGTGATCTCATTCAGACTTTGTGCAGACTTGATACTAAATAACTGGCTGGGAAAAGTCAAGAAGACACAACTGTATGGAGTTGACCACATAGAGAGTGTCCTAAAACATTTTAGTCCCTTTTTGCTTGTGTAAAAAAAAAAAAAGCTTAAGGCTTCATTACTAAATTAAACATGTAATGGCCTATTTCAAATGCTGGTAAATTTTCTAAAGTCTTAAGAAAATGTTTGAGCACCTTTCTTTTCAGCCACGTTTAGAGATTTTTATTTATTTTTGTAGCTGATTCTAAGGTACAAAATGACAAGTACAGCTCCACTACGTCCCATCTCTTTCATTGGGAGAGAGTCTTTAAAGTTCTTGCAGACATTAATTGCACTCAGTTACCTCGAATCATGTTATTTTTGTAGAAGAAAGCCTACAGTTCCTCGCCTGAGAGTTTGCAGTAGCACACACATGCACACACACACAGAAATAACAAACTCAAACTGATTTGAAGCTTTATTCCACCAAAACTGACCTTTTCTGCTTGCAGTCAAGCTACAGATGGTCAGTAATTCTGTTGTTTTAGTCAGAATCGGTCCAAGCTGTGAACACACAACACAGCAGCCACAGATCTGAAGTAAGTTTATATCTAAAGAGACCACTGTCTCACATCGACTGTAAACTCTGGTTTTTATTGTCACTCTCTCCCTTTGCGTCGCTTACGTTAAGATTTGTTCGTTCTGCAGGTTACTTTAAAACAGATTTCACTCTTTAGTTTTGTGATTTCTGCTACCGTTCGTATCTCACTGGTCGACTCACGCAAGCAAATTGACAACCCCTTCGAACGTTTTGAGACATTTGGGAGACTCCCTCGTGAACGCCGTTAGCGAGCTAGTCTCCAACAGTCGCAGCCCAGTGAGATTCCACCATTAATGCACTTAAACATCAAAATGGGAAACTGGAGATTCCAACAAAGCTGAGTGACCTACAGACCTGCTGATGACGATTTGCTTTTAACCAGCAAAGCAGAATTGGTAACAAAAGAGTTTCCGACGTCCCGCTGCGGCGATGCAGTGAATGCGACGTGAATTCTTTCGGTCAGAGTTGGGACGCAAGTCTGATCTGCTCGATTCATTTTAAACGTAGCCGGCCCCAAACAAAGCACCGGGGTTGAGTTTCTCTGGAGCTGTTGCGTTGACGGCAGCCCCAGACGCCAACATTTGTGCTTTCAGCCATAGAAAAGGTGATCTCTCCTGTAATGTGTCTCCCTTCAGAATATTCAGGGAAAGCCACTCGCCTTATGAGGCTGCTTGTGATGTAACGGCCGTTTCCCCATTTGTCTCAGCAATCATTGAAAGGTTCTATCTGACACTGATTTACCGTGTGACCACATACGATATTTTAGATGTAGAAGGCAATATTTCATAATCAGCAGGTAATTTAGTTCAACTATTAGAACCCTGAGGACCCTTTGAAGGCCTTGAAATCAAAGTAAGATTCATTAGTTTTAGTGATTAATGCTCCAACAGGAGAAAATTCACAAAATGCATGTAAAATAAGTAATCGCAGAAAGGTAAAATTTACATTTAGCAGTTATATTTATTTATTTTAGACTACCTGCCAGACAGTCTGAGCGATTGTAACTGATTAATACTTTGATAGAAGCTTCTACACGTTTTCCTTCTGTAGCAACGTGTTTGTGGCTTTGTACAAGAAAGGACTTAGTTCGTTGTTTTGTTTTTTTTTGACAGATGTCATTTGGGTGATCCTGAGCGTGGAGGTCGGCGGCCTACTCGGCGTAACGCAGCAGCTTTCGTCCTTCCAAGCCGAGTTCAACACCCAGCCTCACCGGAGCCTGGAAGGAGACTACAACCCCTTCGCGTCGCCGGTGAAGAGCAAGTGCCCGAACAGCAACAACAACCACTTCCACAGCGACAGCAGCAACACAGTCACAGAGGGGAGCCCACGGCAGCTGCAGCAGGACCAGAACGGACTTTCACACAGCTCAGTGGACATAGTAGCAAACCGTCTTCAAAGCAGTTTATCGGTAGTCTCGTGTAACCAGGTACAACACAGGCTGTAACATTTTAGCTCCAAGTCTAATGAAAACGGGGAAACCGTGCACCCGTCTGCATTCTGACGACTGTTGTTCTTTTTTTCCTTACAGATACAGGAGCCTTCACCTTTTGGGAACTCTTAATCATGGGACTTGTCAGAGTTTAGGCAGCATTAAACCGTACCTCTGGAATCTTGTCACACCACTAAGAAAAAAAACAAACAAACCAAGAAGCTTTATCATGGTGGAGTGAGGAGATCAAAAACACTTTATGCAAAATCCAGTCACACTTTGCGAATCCAGAGGCCAACGCTCCTGATGTGCAGCTGAACCAACATCCCACTGTATGCATGAGTGAATGCTAAGTTAAAACAAAATGAGTGCTACGATTCTTTTGAGTGAACATGTTGTTGGTTTTTTTTTCTCTTTTCTTCTTCTTTTTTTGTTGTTGTTGTCGTCGTTGAAGAGGTGCACATGGAAGCGTGACGTCAGGAGAGAGAGAGTGTTTGAGAGCTTTTTTGTGTAGATGTGTGTGCAGCCTGGGAAAAAAAGAAAACAAACAAAAAAAAGACTTTTTGGAGTTCAAGCCATTAATTTTGCCAACTGATTCTCCGGTTTCTGCTCCGTTGAATAGATTTATGGACTCCCCTGGGTTCTTCAGCACCTAATCTTATAGACCGTCACCGAAATGTAGTTTTTTTTGGCTTTTCGAGCTCGGTTATTAGCGCAGCGTTTTTAAAAGGGGAAACATTTTCAAGAGGCCCATCCGAAGCCCAGTTTTATCACGATTCATGCAACAGCCCCGAAGTTTTCTTATCAGAAGCAGTGCGTGTCTTTCCCCACTGTCGGACGTGTGGCATCAGCTGGAGGAAGACAGAAGAGATGGACTCAATGCAGTTAACTTTAAATCACCGTACGGCAAAGCAGTGACGTTTACTTTGTCTTTTTGTTTTATATCAGTTGGAATTATTGCCGTCACCTCGACGGAGCGTGAAGATTAAATAGGGTCGCGTTGTACAAAATTTAGCATCGGTGTTTGTTTCAGGCTCTTGCTTGGATCGACATTAATTTTCAGTTTCAGGCCTTAAATTACCCAGATGGGTCTGAAAGCTCGGGTTCAACCGCCTCCGTTAGTGTGGCTCCGTGAAACGGACGCTTACCTGGACCAGCCGGTCACAAGCCGCGTCTGAAACGTGAGCCGGTTTGGATTTCAAACCACTTTACAGAGGAGGAGCCTCTGGATATTTGGCTGACGATGCTCCGCGTACGACAGATAAATAGATTTATTTGTCCTTGTATGAAGTTCAGTACGAGGACAATAAATTAGGAGCTTGGTCAGGCTTAGGAAGAACTGAACTGAGGCGCCCTGTGGAGATTGATGAATACAAACACCAGTGGAAATAAAACACTTTTAGTCCGTTTGCCATGAAATTGACTTCTCTGTCTTTGAAATGAAACGTTTAATTTGAATGTATCTCATGAATGTAGAAGAGAATTATGAATTTGTTCCGTTTTGTTTGCTAAAAAATAATCCATATCTGTTTGAGCTGAGCTGGCACTTTAGTCGGCGTCGCCCTGAGACTGTTAGGAAAGTTCTGTATTCAACGCTTACAGATTTGATCATGCCTCAACTCTCTCTGCCCCCCCCAAAGGAACAGGACACAGAACTGTCACCGCATACTTACCGTCTGGCTAATCTATGCACTGAGTTGTCCGGCCTCCATGAGAAAGGCTCTGCGGTATTTGCTCCTCCACGAGGACTGAGAGCTCCCGGGGGAAAAAAAAAAGGTTTCAGCGGACCACAGCAGCGACGGAAGGCCTTCGCGCTCGATGGTAGCGTAAAGGCGCCACGCAATGACGATACCAGCTAATAATAATAATAATAAACAACAACAACAACAAGGACTCTGTGGCTCATGTGTTGGACATCAGGATGCACGGTCAGCTGAAAACCTGGATGATTCGCGTTTCTCCCTGCTGGTAGAGGTCGTCACCGTCGGTTTGTGTTGTTCTCTTCGTGTCGTGTCTGAAGTTTCCACTGGCCAGACCACAGGGTGAATCAGTTGGCATTAGACTCACACAGCAGCACATGTATGCAAGTGAGGACGTGCAAACAGATGAAAGTTCATTTCTTATGTGTGATAAATGTTTGTAAGATTAAATTATCACTGAAAGCTACAGTCTTGAACCGTGTCTTTGTTCATGAGGTCTATCCATCCATCCATCCATCCATCTAAAATATACTCCCACATCTTATATGTAGAGTTTTTACTGTATGTTTCAATGTTTTTCCAAAGAATATGTTCTCAGACAGGTTTGTGATTGATAATTTTATAAAATCCTCCTTAAGTGGGGTCCTGGGTCGGGCTCATGAGCAATTAATATCTTACCTGCTGTAGATGGCTCGTTGAGCAGCTTTAGTTTGGACCAAACTTAGAAGCTAACGGCTAATCTTAGCGGGCCCAAGGCTAAAGTGGATTGCTGCCAAATTAAACTCCAGCAAACAAAAAAAAAAGTCATAGTGGTTGACGTCAGTGCTATTAAATAAACCTTTATAGTTTTGTAAGTTTTGCATTACCGTATTTTCCGCACTATAGGGCTCACTGGATTATAAGGCGCACTGTCAATGAATGGCCCATTTTTGAACATTTGTCATATATAAATTGCACCGGACTATAAGGCCCATCGTCGTGCACCTCCCAATTCTTTTAACTTCGCGTGGACCGTGCGTGCCCCGCTCCATTCAAAATGGAGGATGTTGGTGCTCTAGCGGAGCTGGTTCGCCTGTATCAGCATTTATATGATCCCTCTATGAGAGATCACAAAGATAATCAAACGATTCAAAACTCACGAAAGAATACTGCACCGACGTAAGAGTCAAGTATAAACGCCTCCACCTCTCGCTCAGGTTCACGCTCCATGCGCAGAGCCCTGAGCGACTATAACTGAGCCTTAATGCTGAGAGCAGAGCAGCTTTGTAGTTCACTAAAGTCATACTAAAACATTACAACTTCTTACATATACAAGGTGCTCCGGATTATAAGGCACACTGTCATTTTTTGAGAACATTTAAGGCTTTTAAGTGCGCCTTATAGTCCGGAAAATACGGTACTTGGTTATTATTGTAGAAATCAATAGTTAATTAAAATTACAAACAGTAGCAGCAGCGGCAGCTCTCTGCTGTACTTCCTGTGCAGCACATCTGCCAGGACTGTTGTGATTTTTGTGTTGGAATAACCGTGTAATGCCAAACAGATGGTAATGTAGAGGTTGGCAAAAATATTTATTAGCTTGGACCGTATTGGTCAGCTAATAATTGCTAGTCTAGATGGACCCACTGCCAAAGCTGATTTAGCCACCTTCAAACAACTCCAAACTTCAAAACTCTAAAGTGATTTATCCAAACTTTATTTTATAAACCTTTACATCATGGTCATTTGGCAAAAGAATATTGCGAAATTGCTGCTAAAATTGACCGCAGGCTGCAAAAGAAGTGCTATGTCTCCCTGCTGATGCTGTTTGCATGTGTCAATAACCATAGAATACCAGGTAAATAACATGAAAGTTTGTAGATTGAAGCTGTTTTAGGAGAACAGTAATTAAGTTTTGGTCTTGGCTGTGTTCAGCCTATTTTTAAATGAATCCTCCCGACTGAGGTCACTCAAAGAGCTACACACAGCAGATAAGATAGTAACTGGTCATAATCCTTCAACTGAACCTCACAACATCCCTAAAGTCGATCTTATGTGTCAGTCCTCACGAAGCATTCTGCGTGTCTCTTTGATTAGGGCAACATGGAAAATTCACTCAAAATCACGTGAATGCACACACAAAAAAAACACACAGACAGTGCCGTTTTGGGTTGTTTTTTTTTGTTTTTGTTTTGCAACAAACTTGTTTCCCTTTCAAATCAATATTGCAATATTGACACCATCACAGCAAATTGGATCTTTTTTTTTTTAAATATATAACTATGGTCATTATTATCCGTGATCATAATCACCTTTATGCATATTTAAATGAACTTCTTGTTACACCAAGATGAACAGGCACTACACCAGTTAGGAGATAAAAGTACATCACTAACTATGAACATACATCGTCTCTAGACCGTTAATACGGGGTTGATCCACAATGTGAGCTGCATCCCCCTGTGTGCATAAAGAAGAGGTCAACATAAAAAAAAGCCTTTACATGTACACCTTTTTACTGTCTCAACATAGGTCTCATTTTCAACTCAACACAGATGTACAGATACAATAGAATATAATCTTTAAATTACATCATCATATACAAATCTGACAGCGTGGGATAACGTCACGCCTTTTATGATACACTGACAACTCCATTGCAATAAAATTCATACTATTAATATGTTTTCCATTGCTGTAACTGAATGAAACACATTAACATGTATAACACTACATTTTGTCTTAATAGTCAATCACTTGCAATTTTTTTTATTCGTTTATATATATATGAATATATATAAATATTTTTTGTTTTTTACAACTTTTTCATTACATTTACACAACTCATACACACTGGATGATAAAGATGGTTTTTACCCCAAAAATGATAACCTGGTGATCTAGATTATGTGTTTGAACTTGTGTGTATCGTTGTTGGTTTAAAACCTGTGTCTTTGCATGTGTGTGTGTTTGTTTGTTTGCACGGAGTATGTGGGACAGTCTGACAACACAAATAGTTTTTGCTATGCTGGACAGCTGTAATCTAAGACACACCTTGTAAGCTGGTGATGTGTTTCTCCTCGTGTGTGTGTGTGTGTGTGTGTGAGTGAGAGAGAGAGAGAGAGAGAGAGAGAGAGAGAGAGAGAGAGAGAGAGAGAGAGAGAGAGAGAGCAAAATCTGTGCAAATCCTGTTTCGGACACAGCTAAACACATCTGACCTCTGCAAGTCCAATGACCTTTATGTCTAAGTTACTAAAAAGAAGCATTTTCAAACCACCACCCCCCAATCTAATCAGAGATTTAGGTGCAACTAGTAACAAGACAACTCGCTAATTGATGTTTGATGAATGCAAAGTCCTGCGGTAAATGCAATTTTAGAGAGCAAATGATTAAAGGTTTTTTTTTTTTTAAAAAAAACACCATATGATGCACTGGGTCAAGTGTTATTTAGCAGGTGTTGTAGACATAGGAAGTTTTGGGTGGCCTGGGAAGCAACTACGAGTTCAGCGAAGTTTCACATAAGATATGCATGAAGAGAAAACTGATAGTTACTGGGTCGTTCTTTGGCTCAGCAGGGAAACGGGCCACATAACTAGTGCATTTAGTTAGAGAGGGCGTCTTATGACGATGTTTGGAGCCTCTCTTAAGCCCAATCACTAGTACATTCATGTCCTGTTGGAGAGGTGTCTGTCTTCGGACAGTAGCCTGTTGCACAGTAATGTCTCAACATGTCCCCGTTGGCCTTTTTGCTCTCGGAAAGAGTCTCAGGCTCAGATACGGTTCAACACGTCCTTCTTATAAAGCGGCGGCGGCGGCACCCTCGCAATGACTCGATCCAGCTCGGCTCTGAGGGAATGTATCACACGTGTGTCTCGTGAGCAGAAGTTGATTAAAGTGAGACCGAATTTGTTTGAAGCATCAGTGAAAGCTTCTGCAGTAAATCATAAATCCTTTCCATGTTTTTTTTTTGTTTTTTGTTTTTTTTTGCATGAGGATGTCAAAGGATTTACAATGCTGAAGATGACACAGATGTCAGGGAAAAAAAACTCCAAAATAACAAAAAAAAAAAAAAACCCACATGTAAAGTTTCAGTTCATCGAGAAGCATTTTCTTGTGAAATCACAAGTGCGTGCATGTCCAGAAGCCTGCAATGCTGCATCTGTGGTCCAATGTGTTGCATCGAGTTGTAGCCCAAACCAGGCTGCGGGACACGGGGGGAATGCAAAGTTTTTGCATAGCGCATGCTGCTATGCAAGTTCAGAAACAGTTCAAAACACGAAGCACTGCACACACACACACACACACTGGAAAAAGAGGCTGGACCAAACTGCAAAGAAAAAGAAAAACAAAAGAACCAAAAACCAAAACAGAACAAAGGATACTGTCTGTGGTACTTTTAACACTACACAGCATTCCCGTTGTAAGAATGACGTACACAGCATTAACAATGCTACACAAAATGGCATCACACTGTATATATACAATGCAGGTTAGAGAAGCTCGTCTTTGTTAGATGGGTAAAACTGATTCTATTCTCTTCCCTCCTTCCCAAGGGAGCGCACTGTCGAACACTGTGAGATATAATGAGCTGCATTGGGTCATAAATACAGCAACATGAAGAAGCGATGTGTTCCTGCACTGCCTGGATGTTACAGCGGAGTGCGTTTACTCTGGAATAATCTGTTAGTCCACCCACCCCTGAATGCTGGATAAAATATGTTATACTGATACAGTGTCTTATTATTATTAATGATATTTTTTTTTTTTTTTAGCTTACTAAGTTTTATTTAGGCGAGATTGCTTGGCTCTTCTGTGGGGCAAGGGGATGTGTTGCTCTTAAGTCTCTGGCTATGTGCGGGTACAGTTGGACGGGACGGTTCAAGCTGCCTTCGGCGGCATGTCTTTGTCCAAGTTGCGCCACTAGATTGGCTCGACGTAATTGGCTGGGTACAGTCCCTCCTGGCCGCTGTCCAAGCGACCTCTACACCAGCCCTGCTCGTCTTCATCTTCAATCTTGGTCAGCTCGTCACCTGTCGGGGACACATCACCGTTCAGTCAGCGCATGACGACACACTCCGGTCCGTCCAACAGCACATGCAAACCTAAAGGCCGGATGTTTGTAGGAGGCATGTTTTTTTACACTTTAGAGTTTAAGCGACACCAGCTGATGCACGTTAATACACCGGATAAGTGAACTGTATGAACAGCCATCAGTGGTTTTCAGATTTTAAGTCTTTACCCCTCTCAGTTAGAAAATAAACTGTTTCTACAAACCAAGGTTCCTGAAAGAGACATCTACAACAAGTAAGGTATTAATTGTTCATAACCTTTCTACAGAACAACACTTCAATCATTGCTTTGAGAGAGAACTTTGTTATTACTCGCAGGAATGAATTGCACTGAAAAACCAATGCTTTCCTTCCTTTAACTGTTCCTCTGTGCCTAAAAATAAAGGGAAAAAAGTTCGAAGCACAGGCAGGATACAGTCTGACCAGCCTATAAATATAATCTCTTGGAGGTTGCTGTGACCTCAATTTCACACAGAAGGAAAAAAAAATAGAACTAAATAAATAAAAATAACATTTTCATAGCAAATAAAGCCAGAGCCAGTAAGAGAGCTCTGCGGAGGAGGCTCAGACTGGCAATTTGACAGGTTTGACAAATGCCAGATGGGGCTGCACCACACAGTGGACTGAAAGGGTCTCAGAAATGTGGAGGGGAGAAATGGGTTTGCTTTTCACTTGATGGAATAGCCCACAAGCGTTTGAGAGGGGATATCATCCCGTATACAGGCTCTATAATGCAGCACAGATGCAGAAAGTGTAACTTCAGGTTCAGAAATAGGCTCGGTTATAAAATTCCCAAAAAGACAACAAGTGGACCAGGAAAAAAAACTCTTGAGACGGTTTCAAAAGCAAAACAACTGATGCCACAGTCGGACAAACTCACCACTTTGGTTAGTGGTAACTCGAAGAGTCCACCTGTGTAAAAGGAGGACGTGGAGGACGGAGTCTGGGTGGAGACGCGCTCTATCAGACAGCAAGAGTTTGGCTGCGACCAAAGGCCAAACAGCATGACGCTGCATACGTAAAGTCACCACTCAGCTCACTACTATCCATCCCTTCTGATTTGGGAAAAAAAGGCAGTGTGTTATTCTGGCCTTTTGTAAAAACCTAAAGTTACACAACATGTAATTCATATGAAGCGTTCTCACTGAATGTCATACATTAATTTGACCCTTCAAGCTCCTACAGTATTCTGAGAATTTTCCGTCTGCATGTGTTTCTGCTCCCAGTCATGGTCAGATATGTCAGAGATTACAGTATTTATCAATCCAAACTATATGACTGAAAAGCTTAGTGGTCAGAGGGGACAGAAGAGGAAGACGCACAGCTGTTTGTTCAGTTGCTGTTTTCCCATCTATAGCTTGTTTTAAATCATTATTCATGCCAGTGTGCAGACCTCTAATGCACTTTTTGGACCGTTCCAGAAACAGCTTGAGTTAATTGGTGCAAAGAGCCTGTAATTTGTTTTCTATGTGCTTATTATTGACTAATCACTGCTATTTGCCACAAAGGAAGGGAGCTTCAGAACATAAATCGAGGCAGAGTTGCATCATCATTACGCTGCAGCTTGTCGTCTTCGCCTCACCCTCCTCGCTCTGCCCACCGCAGCTATGATCCCGTTCCCCGTGTCGCCTGCTGTGTCCGTGGACAATTACCTGCTTTGAAGGTGAGCTCATCCTGCTCCTGGCCCTCGTAGTCATAAAGGGCGCGCACGCGGACCCCTTTCCCGGTGCTGGAGTCGTCCTCGAACGAGTTCCTGTTCCCTCCGTTCTCGTTGCTCGAGTACGTCGTGGGCTGCTCGTCGTCGGACCACTCGGCTGAGTAAGCTTGGTTCTTGTCATAGCTGCTCACGCTGGAGGAAGGAGGTGAGGGGGGGAAGGCTGGGTGAAATTTAATGCTAAACCGCTCCAAATATATCAAAATTCCTTACAGCTCTGAGCGTAACATAGTAGAACATAAAAAAACTAGTAATTTCTTGAAATATTTTAGGGTACTGACTGATTTAATGTTAAATGAATCCCAGAACTGACCTGCTTCGGTCACCAGGTGGAGCCACATGGTCGGTGCTCGGAGTGGGTGGGGCTCCGTCTGGTTTCTTCTTCTTTGGAGGAGCTGCTGCCTGGTCTGGGTTGTACTCCTAGTGTAAACAGTGTGAACGAAGCCATGAAAGCCAATTAGATTCAACCAGGAAATTTTGCTTTGAGTGTGTGTGTGTGTGTGTGTGTGTGTGTGTGTTTAGTTCAAAGGGTCGAAGCTGCACCTCAAACGCAGGCCAGTTCATGGGCATCCCTGGGCCGTGGTTGTTGCTGAACCACTTCAGGTCCTCCTGCGTGTTTGCACCCAGAATCTGGCGCTCCAGTTCTCTGTATATTGTGGCGTAGCTGAGGAGAGGAAAAATGGGACAAACGGAGACCATGAAAGGGACAGCGGGGACGTGAGATCGCTGCCAATTTGGCACCGGCTCCCACTGAAAGTGAGATCTGGAGCTGGGTCACGAGAGGACGTTTCTGCACAAACTAAAGCCTTTAAATGCTTAAAGGGGTAGTCCGGTCATTTTTTTTAAGTGATGTTCTGTCAAACTACAACAAACTAAACAAACAGTTTAATCTTAGCTATTATAGTGTTCTTTTGTATGACATGTTTTACCGGTCTAAAAAAAACATATAAAACAGGCCCTTGTTTGGTTAGCCATTAGTCTAGCCTGGGCAAAGACTTCTGCCCTTTTCTCCACACTCTCTGCTCGATGACTGATGTCACGGCTGATAAAATACTAACTACAGAGAACTATTTGACAGAAAATCACCTTAAAAATGAGCAATGTATCCTCTAAAGGTATTTGGTTGGAATTTTGCCACATTTTACCAAAGCGTTCTCACTTATGTTGCCAAACTTTACCTAAACTCCTGCAAATTGGAACAAAATATATATTCATCCTACTCCATTTCATGTGTAAATATAAGTGGAAAAATGTTATGGTTGTTTAGTGTAAAGATTGTCTAAAAAAATCTAAATTTGAGGTTGATGAACTCATTCAGTGCAAAACACTGAAGGTGAGCAAAGCTGGCAGGTTGATTTAGAGGACGTGAAAACCTGCTCGCCAAGGCTCCTCTCTGTGTTTATTAGACAACCCATAATATGAGCAGAATTAATTTGGGCAGAGACGCCATTGACTGAACGCGCAGTTAATTAGAGCTGGGAATCTGACAGCTAATGAAAGAAATGCGCGCCTGGTTGATGCCCGTGCTGAGATGAATCAGTTTGAAGCAAATTGTGCTGAATGTGACAAACCAGAGTAATTCCTTCCAAACGTGTCTGTCATGTGTTTCATTTTAATCTGAGAGCCGAAGCATGCCGTCCTTCTCCGTGAATTAATGTTTCGTGTGCCCACTGTGCAGATTGTTTTATGCAATGAAAATGTCGGGGTGTGTTTAGAGAACCGGATAGGAGCGGGAGAACCAGGAAGACCACACAACTCAATCTGCTGAGGTGAGATTTATGGAAGAGGACTAAAATACAACAGAGCCATTTATAAAATCAAACAGAACTCGGTTAAAATGATCACTTCGAGCTTCTGAAGTGGGGTTCTGTGGAATGAACGGTTAACATCTTACCTGGTGCAGACAGCCCTCAGATCGGCCTCAAAATCAAACATTATAACATTCCAGCTGAAAGTGCTACAGCTATCTGCCGCTTCCAGTAATGATGCTTGCGAATAACCATCCAATCATATGTAAATAACTGTTTAAAGGGAAATTGACGGTCATGTAAAGAGTTTATAAATAAATCGCAGTTGTTTTAAGACAGCAGCAATCCACCGTGGGTCTGCTCGAGCTAGCTGTTAGCTTGTCTGGTCAGATTCAAACTCTATTTCTCCAAATTTATGTTGTTCACAAGCCTTAAATATTAACTGTTCGTCACCTTCCCACAGAACCCCACTTTAAGAAACAAACCAAACTATTGCTTTCAGGGCCACCTATTGTGTGGCTTTTAAATGTGTGTTAAGTACTGCTGCTTCGTGTGCTCAGTCGCTGCTAACAGCTCGCCAGCCAGTATTATGATAACTGCGAAGTTTTGCCTCTTGTCCAGACCGCAGGAGTCATTTTGTCTGGAAGACTGGATAAAAGTCTAACGGGTTACTACAGAACCTGCAGCAACAGGAGAACTGGTACATGGACGTTATAGGTCATAAACGGTCGGCTGCGGCCAGAGACGGTCCAGTTGTGACGTACAAGATTCTCCGAGGCAGCTGAATCACACCGAGAGCTACCAGTACGGCTGTTCCGAGGAACAAGAGGAAAATGAGCTGTGGGTGGACACTGGAGAACTGGTTTCCTCCAGGCCTGGCTAACCTTTGGTTCTCCGTGAGGTTAAGATGGCGTTTGATGTCCAGCAAGGCTTCCTTGAGGAAGGTCAGTCTCTTGACTTCGTGCTGCTGGCACTGGTCAAACACCTGCTCCATGCACTCCATGTACTGCGGGGTGCACTTGTTTAGCTCATCCAAAGACTTCTCATACTTCTCTTTAGCCTGAGGAAAGAAAAAGAAAAAAAGAGGGAACACTTTTACACAACTGCAGTGTTATTTCTGGTTTATGAGCTGCCTTTAACAACACTTTGCCCTTCTCAAAGCCGAGAAGACTTTGAGGAGGAGGGGTTTTACCTTCTGCATATCCTGTTTGCATTTGTCCACTTTCTCGTGAAGCTTCTTCTGCTGGTCCGGCGTGACGGAAGCCTCAGTCTTGCCGTTGGCCTCTCTGGCTGCAGCCAGCTTCTCCTCCTTGCACGCCATGTGGTAGGTCTTCTTAGCCGCCTCCATCTGCACGTCCAAAAGGCAGGCATCGTCACAGACGCACAATCGGATGTTAGCAAAGAGACTCAGGAGGGGAGAACCGCTTTCCTCAGTTCAAAATGGTCGCCACAGCTTATCAACCTTCCGCAAGCACACGCATGGGTATAACTCATTTTACAAGCGTGCTAGCTTTTACACCACGGTGTTGAGTTAAATTCTCTGTTTTTATTTCTTCTTCTTTGAATAAGGCATGCAAGATGTTACATTAGCTTTAGTCTGTGTTGACGGGGGGTAGAGTTGGACCCAAAAGAAGTAAAAAGAACAGGTTGAGGGGGCTGAATGTCTTTTATTCCATATTATATGGTTTGGTTGAAACACTGATGTTACGTGAACCTCCCCCTACTGTCAATTCTTGCTCCAAGTTTATGACTAAACACTTTAATATCAGCTGTAAGTCAAACAAAGATTGTGTAACGGTGAATAGTTTGCTATGGTTAACATTAGCAAGACTAGGCTGCTATTTTCCTTTTTCTGAACTAATGTCAGGACTCTTAGAGGAGGGGCTAGCTGCTGGAAAGTCCTTCCCTTATACCACACCCTTAAAAATAAGTAAAAATCTTTTTCAAAACACACAAGTAGCCTTGCATATACATATACCAAAACCTCTATTTATTTGCATTTTGGAACTTCTATGAGCCTAAAATAGGGTTGTTTATGTCATCCTGTTCATCAGCTGCAGCAGATAGGTTTCAACCAAGAAATCCTTTAAACTGGGTTTCATTGTCAGATTTTTGTGGAGTTCATTTCTGCCGTCCGTGTTCAGAGCAGAAGAAAAGCAGATGAAATAAGCAGTGATTAAGACCCCAAAAATGAACAGCTGACAGAATTTTTTATGCCTTTAATGACCATCAGACACAGACCTGCTATAAACGTGGTTCGATTCTATGTCGATGCTGATATTTGGAACATTATGGAGTTCTGATCTGGTGCGTCAAAGGTCCGCCCTGCTGGTAATATTTTATTTGTAACATTTGATTACAGAGATTATTGGGTTTTATGTGAACTGGTGGGCTGAATGTCATTTTATTGGAACCTGTATCTATAACAGAGATGGCTATGAGATACGAAAAATGCTAAAAAGGTTGGACTTGGACGTTTAAGTTCTTCTTTTTTTTAACACGAAGAGATGTTTTAATCAGTAGACTGGCTCTGAACCGACTCCTACATTCATGCAAGACAGCCATAGTGATAATTGGGGACACGAGCGGATCACTAAACTCATCTGTACGTCTCACCTCCTTGAGCTTTTTGGCCCACGGTTTCTGAGCCTTCTTGAAGCCTTCCTCGGCCTCTTTGGCCTCTTTGAAGCCTCCGATCATTTGCTTGTGGTACGCCTCCTTCTGCCAGTTCTTGACTTTCTCCACGTCTTCGTTCAGCAGGTTGTTCTTCACGTCCTGGTGCAGCTCGCTCACTTTCTCGGCCTCGGTCATCACCGCCAGCCAGGCTTTCTCCACGGAGCCGTACTGCGGACCTACGAGGCGCACACGGGACGACGGATTCAGTGCCCGGAAGCTTTGAGCTTAGCTCTTTCCCTTAGAGAACCGTGATCAAAACCAAAACTGCACCTTTCTCAATAAGTTGCCTCCATCTCTTGGACCAGGCGGTTAGCTGGTCACCGTAGGCTTTCTCGATCTTGGCACGTTCCTGCAGGCAGCCCATGAGATCGTTGCAGAGCCGGTGGCCGTCATCAAATCTCTTGACGGCGCGTTTGTAGTTCCCCACCTGAGGAACAGACACAAAAGACGAGAAACTGAGAACACCTCGTGCTCTTTCAAGAGTCTTATCCCACCATGAAGATGTAGGAAAAATAACAATTAAACCAGTCACAGTTGTGTTCAAGCCCAAGAAACAAAGCCAGGTTAATGATGGGTCTGCAACATTAAAATCCACCAACAAAGTGAACAAATCTATCCTGCTGGTTTATCTGCGTCTCAGGCAATAAATAGCCTGATTAAAATCACTGAGATGCTTGATTTAAATCACACCTTTTTGTGTAAAAACAAAACAAAACAAAACAAAAAAAACCAAGAACTAAAGTGGATGACAAAAAAGCGTCCCATTTCTGAGGGACTTCAACACAACCTTTTTATTTGACTTATCTTAATAACCCATGCCTGTCACTTGTTTCTTTTTGTTGTTTTTTTAGTGTTATTGGCCGTATATGTGTGTGTGTCTGTTAGCAAAATACCTCACGCACCAGAGGACACGTTTTAGTGAAACACTCAGAACATAATCCCTGGGTGCACATTTACAACTGATTAACTTTCAGAGTCAACATAATTCAAGATGGCCGCCACAGCCAACTGACCGAAACAAAATGAAAAACGGCTGTAACTCAGCCAGCGTTACAGATATCGATCTAAACTTTAGCGTGGCAGTAGTTGAGCATCATCCTCAACACATAACCTGAGCGCTACACATTCAGCAGGATCTTTGCCGAAAACGTTGTCATTACCTGTAGACATCAACCCTGTTTGTCCGTTAGCAAAATATCTCATGAACCACTGGACAGGTTTAAATGAAACTCTCAGAAAGTAATTGTTAGATGTACGTCTACAACACATAATGGCTGTAATGCAGTCACATTTAAAGCTACTGAGCTAAAATTTGGTGTGGTGGTAGCCGAGAGTTGTCCTCAACACGTACTCTGAGCCCCAAAAGATCTCGCAACGTCTTGTAATGTTGCATGACATAACGTGGAATGTTATTTACAAGGTTTGACGAAAATGTGTCTAAAGCTGTAAATTGTTTTTTTTTCTTTTGTTTTTGTTCAGTTGCATAATGTATGTTCAATTTTTAAGCACAAACATTGGAAAAAGAAAAAAAAACAAACATTTCAGGGATTCCCTCTTTAATGAGCCATCTTGCACAGCGATATCGACCTCAAATGGATTAAACCACAGCACGGTTTAAACAGAGCCGCACGCTCAAATTATTGTTAATTTTGTATCTCACGAGTGGCAAGAAGCAATTAAACATTGCATTGGTACCGAAAAGATGCAAGCATTCTCAAGGTCTGAGCTGAATGATTGTTCTTTTTTAAAAACGAAAGAAACAAACAAAAAACATGATCCTAAGTGTCATATGGAATAAAGTATTTTAGGTTTTGCCATAAACGAATGATTGATGATGAAATACTGCGTGTCCGTATTTGAATCGGCGCCGGTCTATTATTTCAGACATCTTTCCACCTTAAGTGAAGCCACCTTAAAAAAAAGAAGAAGAAGAAGAAGCAGCACAGTAGCAGGCTGAGTGTCTCCGCCTCTTCAGTGCCTGCAGGGGGCGTGAGCTCATGGTGCATGATGAAGGGAGGAGGTGGAGCAGAG
>NC_051437.1:10698154-10705866 GCF_001649575.2 Kryptolebias marmoratus | reverse complement strand
GGGGGGGGTTACTCGTGCCTGCGCATGTGTAGTTATGCAATAACATGGGCTTGTGTTTGCATATGTACGTGTGTGTGTGGGTGTGAGTGTGTGTGTACACGCTGCGGCTGCTTTAATCCTCCTGAGTGGTGTAATGCAGCCAGACTGATTCTCAGGAATGGATGACGAGGTAGAGACAGAAATACGACAAACCTTCTCTCTCTCTGTGTGTGTGTGTGTGAGAGAGAGAGAGGCTGTGAAGACATGTACTGCATGTATGGCATCATCCAGACTCAGGCTGACATGTTCGCTGGCTGCAGAGCTGCGCTGTGATTGGCCCAGACACGGCCCTGCACGCTAGTGTTGGAGATGCAAGCTGCAGGGAGGCTGTGAGACAGGTGTTTGAACGTAGGACTTTGGTCCTGTGTGACACCGACGACAACAACAACAACAACACAGGTGGACTGGTTCTACATGAAATAACACCTGAGCTCCAGCATCCGCACTGTAACTCCAAGCCACCCATCCTTGTTGCATCAAATAAAAGCCTTCTTCAGGAGAGAGAGTAAAAAAAAGGAGGATAACGCCTTTTTCTGACACGTATAAGTTACGATCTGACTTGTGTTGCTGTATGACTGGTGCAGGTGCAAGCGGTGAAAGGCTGCCTCAGAGCGGCTGATGACTGAAGCTCTTTGTCTGGGAGTCTCTGTGACACAAAGGAGCCTTTGTTCGCAGGGAATTCATTATTGCTAATTTGGTGGGTTTAAGCCACGCACACACATTAACACACAGCTTCATCCCCTTCGCCGCCGAAGCGTTCCATCGATTTCTGAACGTTTACGGCCACCAGCGCTCACCGCGTGCCTGCAAAACTTCCATCGTGATGATGTCCTTTTCATCATCCCCAAAAGGATTTTTATAGTGCGGTTATGTAAAGTAATTTACACGCCCACAACACAAGAAACAAAACCACACACACACACACACACATATATTTATATACACACACACAAGTGAGATTAACCGTACAGTTTTTCTAGTTTTGTTAAAACTACAAGTGGTACGATTTAAAACAAAAAAGATAAAGATGAGGGATCATTGATATAAATCACCCCGCTCTAAGCTCCCGGTGGCTTTAGAAATACACGCTTTTTATTCTTTGTTTCCAAATTTCTGATTTATAAATAAACCATTTTAGATCCAAACCAAACTGCCCAATTGTTGAAAATAAAATATATGCTTCTTTTGTTCTGCGACAAGGTTTGTTTTGCTGCGATTGATTCTGTTGTTGTTGTTTTGCCAGACAGGAATACCGTCTGCAAATCAAAGCTGTGAAGCCCCCCCCCCCCCAAAAAAAAAACAAAACAAACAAAAACCAAACAAAACCAATAGTGGAGGGGCTCAGCAAAAACCACAGTGAGTGTGGGAAAGTTTAACCCTAATATTACTTCAGCATGAACATTTGTTTGTCGATCACATTGTTTATTCCCATTATCTGAAAAGTCTTCTCATAAAATTCACACAAATAGAATATTATATGTCGCGAACATTTCCTGTTATTATGGCACAATCAGTGTAGGTTTCAAATTTAACCGAGGCAGCAATGTAGCTTCATCTGACTCGCTTCATTTAATGCACTGGACTTTATTTTTCTTTAATCTCTGCACAGCTTTTATGTCTCATTGATAAAAGCCTCCATGCAAAAACAAAAAGAAAATGATCAAACATGCACAAACCAGGGCTGCATTACTGCCTTACTGATGTCAGTATTCATGACTACGACCCGTTTGAAGCAGATCAAATGTGGAGAAATATATTTATTCACTTTGTGGTATAGAATTAGTCCATATAAAGGCATTTGGGGCACATCTGTGAGACGGTTAATGGGTAATAACCTCTGATAAATGTGCAATTATAAGTGAGCTCTAAAAGCATCTACTTCAAGGACTTTTCATGATGAACAATAAGCTGAAACACAAGTTTCATAAGAATAAATTAAAGCCCCATCTGTGCTAAAATGGATTATATTAAAAAAACAAGCATTTTTTTTCTTCATTTATGTTTTCTCCATCCATGAACTGATGGAAAAACTGGAGAAGCAGCTCCATTCTTGTTGTGGTTTCTAGGGCACAAGTTAACGGTAAGCAGGCACAAAATAGGCGCCATATCCCCTGTCTACATGGACCTAACCTAAACACAGGGTTTTAAAAAAAAAGTGTTGTTTTTTTAAAAAAAAATCAGCTTTTGTCACAAAGAACTTTCTGTGAGTGTGGACGGGAGGAGCAAACGCTGCAGATTATCTGGATTTTTTAAAAAGAAACATCTGGAATTGTGTGGACGGGGCCTAAAACATGAGGCGCTCGAGACGCTGTGGGTCCAAGAAGGACAAGGACATCGCGTTAGTTTTAGGTGGGCTAAACAAAACTGCTCAACAGCTACTGTCACAATTAATATTTTTGCTCAACCTGAAGGTCTAAAATGTAGGAGGAAGTGACATCCGGCAGCTAAAAATGATAAATTACATAAAACTAATATTTAACTGGGAAACTTTATTCCTTCTGGGTTACTGTACTAACAAAGGAGGGGGAGCAGGAAGATGAACTGCACAATAATGATTCGCGCTGCTCCACGATTCCCCTCTAATGAAGACAATTATGAATATTAGATTGTGTTTCTGCTGGAAGGTGTTTCACACCTGAAGCTTTAATCAATGTTGGGATGGGGCCGTGAGGAGGACACAATCACACCACTTCATGCTTTAACACCTCGGCTGGATGGCAGAATGTCATAAAGAATAAAGTCGCGGTTTCAGTGAGGTGAGAGACTAAACTTGAACAAAACTTGAAGGCGGTTAGGAGGAGCATTTGTTTTACCTCCCAGAAGCTGTCCATGGTGTCGTCAGCACCCGCAGATTCATCGTAGGAGCCAGACATTTTCCCGGATGTGGCAAAGCTCTCTAATGACTGAAGCTGTGCTCTGCAGCAGAGCTGGGTTCCTCATGCACTGAAAGAGAGCAGGAGAAGAACAACAGGATGTGAACGCAGGATCACACACCATCGGGGAGCTGGAGCGTGAGGAGCGTGGCCATTTCTGTTTGAGACACGTGTAAAAATATGTAAAAAAAAAAAAAAAAAAAAGTCTCCTCCGACATGCATACAGTACCATGCCCTGAGGAACCTCGTATTGGTTGCGCCCTACAAAAGAGGACAGAGCGAGGGAAGCTCCACTCAGCTCTGACCCGAACCCTTTAGGCATATTTTACCTCAAAGGCTCCTGAGCAGAACACACACACACACAGCAGGAAGCTCAGCCACCCAGAAATGTTGCCTGTGTGTGAGCGCAGAAGCGGGATTAAGACACTATTTATACATCTCTCTCTGTGTCCTTTCTCTATGTGCTTTAATCACCAATTACATTGTTAGGGCAACTTATCCTTCCGGCGTTCCTCGAGCTTTTCAGGTGATTTATATTTATTTGTTTGACACGTGCTCAAAATCTTACCACCAGGGTGAAAACAGAAGTGACGGCTCTCTGTTATATTGGTATTGAACTCTTTTTGAAGTCTAATCCATTTTGCTCTCATGACTAATGTCTTCCCTTTGACAGAGAGCTCTTCATTGTCCTGGAACGAGCACTGTGACAAAGGAATATATGGAATAGTACGTAACAGTAATGAGGCTTTGCTAATAATGTTCCGGCTAGACGTAATTTCTTGATCCTTATAATTACAGTGGATTGTGGGAACTTTCTCCAACAGTGCAAACTAGTATTAACGCTGTTGGCTTTCTAATTAAAACGACAATGAGTTTTTTTTATTTTTTTTATTTTTGCTATTAAAAAGAAATTGGAGTGTAGTGGGAAAGTTATGAACTGTTAATATGTTACCTGCTGTAGATAGCTCTTTGAGCAGCTTCAGCTTGGAGAAACAGACTTTAACACTGACCTTAATGCTGTCTTAAAAGCAACAACAATCTCTAACATTTCATGGCGGTTCACTCAAAGAATATTTTTCCACAAATTTACCAGTAATTCCAGCAGAAATTCCATGATATTCCTGCAGGAAGTGCCCCAGGCTGCACCGGAAGTGCAACCACTAGCTGCTGGTGCTGTTTGCACTTGCAAAACAGAACATAAAATTATATTTAAATCAGTGTAATGCAAAACGGATGTTGATGAAAGCGTTTATGAAGTAACATTTGCATGAATCACTATAAAATCTTTGAGATTGGTGTATTTCCCTTTGGTCTCAGTTCTGCTTGGACTAGTTGTTAGCTCGTCAGTCCTGTCAGAATAAAACTTTTTTTTCCTCTCTAAAGTGAGGTGGTTTTTTTTTAAAAATGCTTTCTGCAAGTAAAATATCCATTTTTACAGAACATCTCTTTAAATGTACTTATTGCAAAGTCACAAAGATTGTAAAATTCATAAAGAAACAAAATCTGTAAAACATTTTACTCATTTTACTCATATCGATGGTTCATGTTGTGATGTGTCCTTCAATTAAAAATCTCATCTACTCTTGACTGTTAGTTGTCTTACTCATTCGTTCCCTTTTCTTTTGCATTTAGCAGCATTTTTACTCCTATTTTTCAACAGAAACATCTTCTCTGAGGTTCTACGTTTGTCCTGTTTGTCCATATTTGTTTACCTACACAGACCACAGCCGGCCTAACGCAGGTCAAACGTGATTCTAGCTTCCAAGCAACTTTCAGCTGTGTGCTTTGTTTACACTGAGCGCACACCTGCATTTCAGAATTGCATATCAATATATTTGGAAAACTACTGGAGGAAAAATGTTTTTCAAACGGCACCACATAGTTCAGGACTTTTTATTTGTGATTTCATCTGTGCACCTTTAAAACATTCCGACTTTCGCTTTGAAATGCACAGTCTGAGTCGGATCAGCATGCGACCTCGGTGCGGATGTAGGACGACTTGTAGTCATTTCAGATTACAAACTGAGTCAACAAATTACGGACGGCTGCATCCCAAGTTCAAATATTACCCCAGCGCTTCAGCTTTCATTCTTCAACCTCCTTTTGTGGTCACGTACAGAGTATTTCCTGCAACATCCTTCATCTGTGGAATGAGTCACCTTCAGCTTCCTGGGAGGACTTTAATTTCTTCATGCACAAATATCAACATTGTGAGACGAATTAGTTTCTTGTAATAACAGCTCATAAAGAGAAGGTATTTTGAGCAGAGGTTTGTGATTAGTGTTAATGAAACCATTAACAGAAATATGGCTGCAGCTGGAGACGTGACAGTAAAGTCCGTCAGGGTTTCTGGAGAACTGCGGCCCTGGCTACAATCTTCGGCCTTCACACCAGTCTGTGAGTCTCTGATCATTTGCGTCTTTCTTTCGCTCGCCATTGTCAGGGGGTGCTCTTTGTGCTGGTTTAAATCACCAAAGTAGCCTTGAACTCAGGGACTGAGTCAGAACCAATTTGAGCCTTTCTGCCGTAGCAGAGAAGCATTTTTCTGATTTCCCGAGAAGCCCCTTCCTTTCTCATCATTCTCTCTCTTGTTCTTTTTTTTTGCACTACCCTCAGATTCTCTGATGTCAGAAGCTCCGGGAGTCATTGTATTGTCAAAACATAAGTGCAGATATGGTACAAAACCTTTATTATGCTAGCAACACATTTTATGAATTATTAGAGCCTGCTATTGTATGCAGACAGCATAGCACATAGCTTAATTTCCTAAACATGAACATTAGAAATTCTAACGACGACTATTTTCAGAGTTTTGCAGCGCTTCAGCTGTAATTTCTTTGGCTAATTTGGTTTTATTTGGAATCTCATTTAGGGTTAGCTTCAGCTCAGCAGCTGCTACTGTGTTGTTCCCTGTTTCTGGTTCAGTTTAGGCGAAAAGTGCAATCATTAATCACTCAGCCGGGTGAAAATTGGTCTCTTGCTCAATCAGACAATCAAACACACGGGGGACGTTTGTGATGCTGGTGTTGTGTTGTGGTCTAGCAGGGCATTTATTGCCGAACAAACTGTAAAAAACTGTGTGAGAACAAATCAAAAAGAAAACTGTTAAACGGAAACTGCAGCTTAAAATTACTTGTAAAAACTGTAATTGCGGAGAATTTTTGTTATTAGTACTTTCCCACCCAATTCAAATATAGCACATAGCTAACCCCAATGTAGATTTTTTAAGGGGATGTTTAGCTCTGCGTACCATAATGCACATAGGCTTACATCTTACTTTCAATATTTTTTAATCTGTGTAAGGTTAAAAACAAGTTTTTATTTTACAGCCTTTGTAATATTGGGTCCTAAACCAAACATCTTTGGTTACAAACATAAAAACTGCTGCAAATTGTATAAATTTACTTGTTGAAGGAAAGTTTATGTGGTAGACAAGCGATAAACGTGCAAAAAAGGTTAAATCGAGTCTATTATATTTAAAGTTGTAGCCAACGTTATTCAAACCTATGATATAAAGTAGCTTAATGTAATGCAGCTGGAAAGTTAAGCAGCCTAAAGAACTATTTGTTAATCCCATCAACTAACATTGGTCCAGCTACTTGTCCTTCAGCCAATTTACCCAATAATCTCCATCATCCCTGGACAACAATGCCTATTAAAATCAAAGCCATTTAGGCTCTGGCATGAGGACAAGAATGAATCCAAGAGTGAGCGTTGTTTAGCCAAAGCTCTGAATAACACTACATTTGGAAAGAATATGAACGTTGGCATGGTGTGTACATATTTCACCAAATAATCCTGCAGCTTGGTATATAATGCGTACTAGTGGGTGAAAAATAAAAAAATCCAATGAAAATGTTTATTTCAGAACACTAAAAGAAACTGATCAGACCACCATATTCCGGTTTAAAGACAGCATGGGACGAAAAATGTAACAAGTCTTAGCGTGGAGGTTAGACAGCATTAACAGGAAGCTTCCCTGAGAAGAGTTTTGGTCCGCTGTGGGAGGGTGCTGTGTGACCCAAGCAACACAGGGGCTTACACTAAACTTATTGAGGTCAATCCACCTCAATGACTGTGAAAAACACCTCCCGGTCCCCTGGTGTTTAACTGCTGAGGCAGTGACGGTAAAAACAGGCTACTGTTGAGCAAAGAACAATGAAAAAGGCCTGCATATCATCCAAATATAAAATTTTTAAAACGACATCTGCTCTGTGCAAAAAACCAAAAAACATTCATACAGTTGAATGCATCCTTCATTTTAAAGCCACTAATAAGCCAGTCGTGCTCCAAAATCTCTGCTGACAAAGCAACCGCTTAGGAAATCTTGAAGCTGGTAAATCTGCTAAGAACCTGTTGTGACTGCAAAGGCCTAAGACTCTATCGGCTCTCTGCTGCAAATCAAACTTTTGCAGATTTGATAGTAAGGAGACGCTCTTCTGCGCATGCACTTACCACGTTTGGTTCCATCATTGCAAAAATAAAAGAAACGGTCCACAAATTCAAAATCAGACTTTTTTTTTTCTGAAAGAAATAGGAATCCAATCAGTCCAACTATATCCTCTGTGCTTTAATGGTAGTGGATCAGTTGCAAATTTTACTTTTGCAGCTTTGGCCTTTGTGGCCAAAGTGAACCCTCGAGAGGGCGATAAGTCTGCCCAGACTAGCACATCTCAGGAGGCTGAGGGATAATCCTGCTGGTGTGTCGATCGGAAAGCTTTAGAGGGGGAGGGAGTTTACCATAAAGAAGAGCAAAGCAGCTGATAGGACAGCTGAGACAGAGGGGGGGGGGGGGGGGGG
>NC_051437.1:10662273-10696573 GCF_001649575.2 Kryptolebias marmoratus | reverse complement strand
AATCTAAATATTATATGTTAAATCTAAATGTTAAATGTTAAATCTAAATGTTAAATGTTAAATCTAAATGTTAAATGTTAAATCTAAATGTTAAATGTTGAAACTAAATGTTTAGCTAATATGCTAATTTTTAATGCCTGAAACAGGAAGTTTCAGGAATCCTTTCAGCTAACATGCTCACACAGACGATGCTAACATGAGTATACTGTTTACTATGTCCTCCGACTGATTTTAGCATGCCGCTACTTAAAATTCAGAGAAATTTGACAAATTATAAATAAATCGTAGTATTTGGCCCCACATCAGCCAGGAACAAACTGAACCTGGACAGGATATTGCTGATGTCCCAGAATAGAGACATGCACACTGACCCTAATAGGGCTAAATGTGATTAAATTTACTGACGCCCAGCCCAAACTGGTTGAGATCTTCTTCAAAGTTCTGGTACCTCTAACTGGGTCAGATTCATATTTAGCATGTCTCTCTGACACTGTCTGTCTCTATCAGAGATATTGGGTTAGCCACATTAACACAGTTAATTTTGCAGATATTTGGTCACAAACCGAAAGAATTTGATCTGTTGATTAGAATAAATGAAACAAGAACGCTGCATTTATGAACGCAGAATTAAGGAAGTTAAAGATGTCTAGAATTACATGAGTTGAGTGTAACCCATCTATAATTTAAAGCCTGCCATTCATCGAAGGAAAGCATATCGCCCACCACCTTTCATAAGATCATCTTATGATGAGAAGAAACAGAGTTATAGCTGTTTTGGTCAAACCTTGTAAATGACGTTATGTGCAATCTCATGCAGTCTTGTAAGATGCTGTAAGATGTTTTTTTGCAGTCTAATGTGTTGTTAAAATAAAAATAGTAAAGTTTCAATTTCAATTTAAATGCATTATGTTTTGGACATTTGAGTAAAAGTTTGTCCTAATCAGTGTCATTTAATTCAGCCAAATTTAAAGGACTAGAAGCATACCTGTTTGTTAGATCATGACTGCTTACAGATTTGGTCTCAAACAAACCCATGGACTGCTTGACACTGTTGGTAGCAAGCTGCTAATTTGGCAAACAAACAACAACAATATTTAAAGCAAAGATTGACCAAGTAGTGCCATCTGTCTTTCAAAACCTTGCATACCTGCTGTATTTCTGACCAATCACAAATTCATTCATTTCACTCACATTTTAGCTCCTAGATATTGTAAAATATGCTTCAGGCAGGATGGCCTTTGCCTCTGTTGATTTGCTTTGTGGGTCATCACGTCAAACAGACAGCACACCCTGACTCAGCTTTATTTATGCCTCTGGTGGAGCTCTGGGCTGCTGCAAACCATCGTGATGTTCCTAATGTAGGGAGAATTAGCTAAAGCTTTTTCCCAGTTTTAATCAGTTTTCATGTTGTGTGACGGCGTGAGTCACCGAGATGAGTCATTGCTCAGCTCCCAGAACAACAGAACGCTGGCTGACTCCTCGTCATGAGACAAAAATAAAAGAATCTCATCATCAGCAATGATTTCTTCCACTGATTTATGTAAAGAGAGGCTGTCGTTATCTTCCTCCTCCCCCGTCGAGGTCACAGGTCGCAGTGACAGGGACCGAGGAGGGTCACTGCATGTTACCTGACAGCCCATAAAACATTCAGTCCCCCAGAATCTGATGTGGAAACAAGAACTATCTAATGTCACCACAGAGAAACTGACTTTTTGTCATTCTTCACAGAGACTGAAATCAGATTAAAAAGTAAATTAAGGATTCATTTAGGACATCTGAGCATGTAAAAAAATCTCAAAAATATGAATAATGAATGAATATTAAAATTCAGACGATCAAAGAAAAAAGAAAACAGACTTTGGTTTTGAACCATTTAGCTGAAAGAGATGGATAAAGAATGTTGTGGAAGTGATGATTAATTTAACATTCCTACTAAAATACTGCATTAGGAATGTAGAAAATTCTCTAGAAAGTAAAAAATAGAGTTAATGCTTCACAAAATCCAATATCATATAACCTGTCACACCTCTTTTATTTTTTTATTTATTTATTTTAGAAAGTGATTTTCTTCACCATCTTGGGATCTTCACAAAAAAAAAAAAATGCTATTTTTTTCCCCAAAATTTCCCCCAATTCAGCCTGATAGTTTGTGTTTAGTTCTGATGACAGCAAGCGAACAGTCAGACAAATGGTAGTGACCACATGTAGCAACCATACAACCGGTCTTCACATCTCAGCCAGGAAAAAATCACTTGGTTGTCACAAAAGGGCTTTAGACAGAGGCAAAACAAGAACAAAGGTTTAACCTTTTATTGGTTAAAACAAAAGTGGAGACTGAACTCACTTAGAGGAGCCGAACCCAGGCCAGAGCAGGTAAGAGAGTCGAGCACTGGGGTGGAGAGCGGGAGTTGAGCTTAGTGTGAGCACTAAGCCAACAGAGGAGTCCTGGAACAGGCAGGAGGTCAAAACCGGGTAGTCAGAGTACTGCGACAAAATCCAATAGGGGATAATCCAAAAAGCCAGAGCCAGAGAACAGAGCGAGGGTCGTTTATCCGAGGTCAGAATCCGAGGTGGTCTCCAATGGGGGCAGGCAAGAGGCGAGAGTCGAGGAGCAGGCGAAGGGTCAAACACAAGACAGGCATGAAACTATGAATTGCTGGATATTTACCGGGCGAACCTTTCAATAATCTGGCACTGGGTAAGTGTGGGCTGTGGGTATTTATGCAGGGGAAACCAGGTGAAGCAGATGATAGTGATTACGAGAGCATGGTAACATGGGCGTGGCTTGGAACTGGGAAGTGTGGACAATTACTTGGCTGTGGCATGGCAATGTGGGTGTGGCAGAAGACAGAGTCATGACAGAGCCCCCCTCTTACGGCCCGGCTCCTGACGGGCCACCGGGTTGCCCAGGGTGGGACCTATGGAAGTCAGCTATGAGAGTCTTATCCAAGACGTGCTTGGCGGGAACCCAGGACCGTTCCTCAGGACCATATCCCTCCCAGTCCACGAGGTAATGGACGCTGCGACCCCAACGTCGTGACTTCAGGAGCCTCCTAACAGTGAACGCTGGACCACCATCGATAAACCGGGCGGGAGGAGGGGGCCTGGAGGAGGGACAGAGTCCAGACGTCCGTAGTGGTTTGACTCGAGACACATGGAAGGTCGGATGGACCCTGGTGTTCCTGGGTAATTGAAGGCGAACAGCCACAGGATTGATGACCTTGGAAACTGGAAACAGACCGATGAACCTAGGCGCCAGCTTGCGACACTCCACCTTCAGAGGTAAGTCCCTTGTAGACAACCACACCCTTTGTCCTGGTTGGTAACTGGGTTGTCTGGTCCTCCTCTGATTAGCCACACGAGTGTACCCTGCCGAGGTCTCGAGAAGAGCTTTTCTGGCTTTGAGCCAGACCCGACGACACCGGTGAGCAGCAGCATAGGCAGAAGGAACCCCCGCAGGTCTTTCCTGGACAGAAACAACAGGAGGTTGATAACCATAGACCGTGTAAAACGGGGACAGTCCAGTGGCAGCTGATGGCAAGACATTGATAGCGTGCTCAACCCAAGGCAGATTCTCAGACCACTTAGCCGGATCGGTGGAGCAGAGAAGGCGAAGCTTGGTAACAACCTCCTGGTTAGCCCGTTCCATCTGCCCGTCCGTCTGTGGGTGAAAACCTGAAGATAAGCTGATGGACACTCCCAAGAGGCTGCAGAACTCCCGCCAAAACCTTGAGACGAATTGGGGACCTCGATCCGAAACGATATCCTTAGGAACACCGTGTAGTCTGAAAAGTTCCTTGGACAGAATGACAGCCATCTCCTTGGCGGAGGGTAACTTCACAAGCGGGACAAGGTGAACCATCTTAGAAAAACGATCCACAATAGTAAGAATGATTGTGTTACCTGCAGACAATGGGAGACCGGAGATGAAGTCCATCGAGACATGAGACCAGGGACGTGAGGGAATGGGTAGTGGACGCAAAAACCCTACGGGGCGACGACGAGACACCTTGGCCTGAGCACACTGGGGGCAGGCAGCAATGAACTCTCGGACGTCCCGCGCCAGGGTACTCCACCAGAACTGGGACCTAATTACTGCCAATGTCTTGCCGACACCCGGGTGACAAAAAAGCCTGGAACTGTGGCAGAATGTGAGTACTCTACTCCGAAGTCCTTGGGGCACAAACAAACGGTCTGGAGGACAAGTAGCGGGTGGAGGGGAGTCACGATGGGCCTGATGAAGATCCCGCTCCAGTTGGGTGATAGATAAACGTACCTCTTGAGGAAGAATGAACTCCTCAGTCTCAGGTTTAATATCCTCAGATGACCTCTTGTGAATCCGGGAGAGAGCGTCTGCCTTGATGTTCTTGTCTCCCGGCCTGTAGGTGAGGTTGAAAAGGAAGCGAGAGAAAAACAAGGCCCACCTTGCCTGGCGTGAGTTGAGCCTCTTAGCTGTTTTGAGGTACTCCAGATTCTTATGGTCGGTCCATATCACAAAAGGCTCCTTAGCTCCCTCCAACCAGTGTCTCCACTCCTCCAGGGCCATCTTGACGGCCAACAGCTCTCTCTCGCCCACGTCGTAGTTCTGCTCAGCTGGGGTGAGTTTTTTAGAAAAAAAGGCACAAGGATGAATAACATTGTCCTGACCCCTCTGACTGAGAACAGCCCCAACACCTGTACTAGATGCATCTACCTCAACGATAAACTGTCTATCTGGGTTGGGAGAGAGAAGAACAGGAGCCTTAGTAAACTGACCTCTTAATTGATCAAAAGCAGTCTGGGCTACCTTGTTCCACCGGAACAGGATCTTAACAGATGTGAGCGAATGTAGAGGAGCAGCGACCTGGCTGAAATTCCTGATAAACCTCCTGTAGAAATTGGCAAAGCCAAGAAAGCGTTGAAGCCCTCTTCTGTCCTTGGGAACAGGCCAGTCAGCAACAGCAGAAACCTTAGACCGATCCATTGATATCTGATCTGGGGAGATATTAAATCCCAGAAACGAGGTGGATGATTGGTGAAACTCACACTTCTCGGCCTTAACAAACAGATTATTCTGTAACAGTCTGAGTAACACCCTCCTAACATGAACCCTATGGGACTCTAAATCCCGAGAAAAGATGAGGATATCGTCTAGATAGACAAAAACAAACTGATTAATCATATCCCTTAACAGATCATTTACCATAGACTGGAATACTGCGGGGGCATTGGTGAGGCCAAAGGGCATGACTAAGTACTCGTAGTGGCCGGAAGGTGTGTTAAAGGCGGTCTTCCATTCATCCCCCTCCCTAATACGAATGAGATGATAGGCGTTCCGCAGATCAAGCTTGGTGAACACTCTAGCACCCTGAATAAGATCAAATGCGGAGGACATTAGAGGTAGAGGGTACTTATTCTTAATTGTTACGTTGTTTAAACCCCGATAATCGATACAAGGTCTTAACGACCCATCCTTCTTACCCACAAAAAACCCCCCAGCACCTGCGGGCGACACAGAAGGCCTAATAATCCCTGCCTGAATACTCTCCTTAATGTACTCATTCATGGCCTCCTGTTCAGGACGAGATAACGAAAAAACCCTCCCCCTAGGAGGAACTGCTCCAGGAAGCAGATCGATGGGACAGTCGAACGGCCGGTGGGGTAGCAACGAGGTGGCCTTTACCTTATTAAACACCTCCTTGAGGTCGTGGTACTCTGGTGGTACTTTAGAAATGTTAGGGTAGACCTTGGTCGAAGCATCAGGAATGGAAGAGGAAACTACTGCCTCCTGCAGGCATGAAGAGGAACACTGCTCGGCCCATCCAGTAATCTCCTGCTTAACCCAATCAATGCGTGGATTATGCTTCTTTAGCCACGTGGCTCCTAAAATTACAGGCAGACCCGGTGAGTGAATAACAAGGAACTTGAGCATTTCATGATGATTTCCCCCCACAGCTAATCGAACTGGCTTGGTCTCGAGATACTTCTCACTCAAAACATGTCCGTCGAGAGCAGTTACTCTACAGTTATTGGAAGACGGAGTTACCTCTATTCCCAGAGACTCAGCAAAAGCTCGATCCATAAACTCTGTATCGGCCCCAGAGTCGATAAACACTTGGGTGACTTTCTTAAAGTTCTGGATGGTTAATTCAGCCGGTAGGATTAACCTGGAGGAGAAATTACAGTGTCTAATAGGGCTCAGTAGGACTCCCCTGGATCCTACTGAGCCTGGCCTTTTACTGGGCAGTCTCTTACTGCGTGACCCTTAGCCCCACAGTAAAAACACAGGTTGCCAATCCTGCGGCGACTTCTCTCCTCCGGGGTTAGTTTAATCCTTCCGATCTGCATAGGCTCCTCTTGAGACGAGGCGACAAGACTAGTGCTTGGATCCTGAGAAACACGATCACTGACCTGCCAGTTAGCAGAGCGGAGAGAGGTTCCTCCTTGTCGTTCCCTTCTGCGTTCTGATAAACGAAGGTCAATCCGCGTAGCTAAGTCCTCCAGGCTCCTGAGATCCACAGGGCGGTCTCGAGTAGCCAATTCATCTTTGATCTCCTCTCTTAGCCCTTGAAAAACCACATCCGTTAAAGCAGGATCGTTCCATTGGCTATCTGCGGCTAGTGTATGGAAATCAATTATATACTCTGTGACGCTTCGCCTGCCCTGCTTCAAAGAAAACAGTCCACGAGCGGCGTCTCGTTCGGGAGCAACAGGATCGAAAACCCTCCTTAATTCAGCGGAAAAATCCTTGTACGTATAACAGAATAACGAGTCCCGTTGCCATTCAGCGGTTCCCCATAGCTTAGCTCGTCCCGACAGCAAGGAGATGACGTACGCTACTCTAGCGCGTTCCGTCGGAAAAGAAGACGGCTGCAATTGAAAGTGGATCTCACACTGAGTGAGAAAAGGTCTACATTGCTTTGCCTCACCGGTGAAGTTCTCCGGTGGAGGAAGCTTGGGTTCGTGGATCGGAGAGACAAACGACCGGAATGGTGCCGGAGGAGTAGCGTTGGATTGAGACGTGGCTCTGTCCGCAGACATGTCGCGGAGTAATTGCGTCATATCTTGGACGTTCCTTTCGAGCCCGGAAATGGCATTCTCAATGCCGCTTCGCCAGCGTTGCTCGTTTGGATCCATAATGTCTTTGTGGCCAGATTATTCTGTCACAAAAGGGCTTTAGACAGAGGCAAAACAAGAACAAAGGTTTAACCTTTTATTGGTTAAAACAAAAGTGGAGACTGAACTCACTTAGAGGAGCCGAACCCAGGCCAGAGCAGGTAAGAGAGTCGAGCACTGGGGTGGAGAGCGGGAGTTGAGCTTAGTGTGAGCACTAAGCCAACAGAGGAGTCCTGGAACAGGCAGGAGGTCAAAACCGGGTAGTCAGAGTACTGCGACAAAATCCAATAGGGGATAATCCAAAAAGCCAGAGCCAGAGAACAGAGCGAGGGTCGTCTATCCGAGGTCAGAATCCGAGGTGGTCTCCAATGGGGGCAGGCAAGAGGCGAGAGTCGAGGAGCAGGCGAAGGGTCAAACACAAGACAGGCATGAAACTATGAATTGCTGGATATTTACCGGGCGAACCTTTCAATAATCTGGCACTGGGTAAGTGTGGGCTGTGGGTATTTATGCAGGGGAAACCAGGTGAAGCAGATGATAGTGATTACGAGAGCATGGTAACATGGGCATGGCTTGGAACTGGGAAGTGTGGACAATTACTTGGCTGTGGCATGGCAATGTGGGTGTGGCAGAAGACAGAGTCATGACATTGGTACACTCTGTACTTTGACACAGCCGTATAATGTATGGCATACAGAAGCACAGAAGGGGGATGGGGGGGGGGGGTGAAGCTCTTACACGCTGATTTACTTGAGCTAAGCGTCTGTTGCGTTGATCATGCTCACTTTCTTAACTGATCTCCGTTTCAACATTTGCTTTTTGGCACAAACAGTATGTGCATGTGGGAGAAAGTGTCATGAGTGGCGATGGTGAGCGGAAGAAAGACCCGCATGTAGGCATGCAGAAGACAGTATCTGGAACAAACAGGATTTTTGATGAAATAACCAAGACAAACAGCAGGTTGACGCATGGAATGTCACTAACATAAAAATCTGACCAAATCCAGGGAGGATGTGCACTGAGGACGGGGATTACTGAGTGAAAACAGGTGTGCTGATTACAACAGGTTAGCATGGAACTGGAAACAGGGGCTACTTAAAGTATCTAGAAGTTAAAATACTTTGTAAAACAGAATAATCAAACCAGAGTAAACCATATTGAAACCTAACAAAACCAATCAGAACACATTGATCCACAAAGCCCATTCATTCCTCGCAGACAGTGATTGAAGAACAGGATGAAGAAGCGCGCTTCTTTCTCCACAACTTAACCGACCTATTAGAGCATGGCTGGATCACGACAAATTAGGAAAATCTCCTTCAGAGGGAAGGCAATCATGATGCTCTTAGTACGCTCCAATTAGCTTCTTCCCTTCTATTTTCTGCATCTGAGCGACGCTCTCCTGCGTCCAAACCACCGTCTCTACGCCAGCGGCAAGTTCTCCAGAAGATTCTACCAGCGATCATCCCCGATGGCACCATATCAAAGGACTCATCCTGGTACAAATCATAGACCACGTCAGGATGCAGCTAGGAGCGGAAAGAGCACGCCGTGTTAGCACGTTGCTAATGGCGCGGCGGGGGCATGAGGCCAGCTTGGCCAGTCCTGACAAAGCCGTCATGGGTACGCTGCAGCCATGATAATAAACCTCCAAGACCTCACTGCAGAAGTTATGTGCATGTGCAAAACAATCTCATAAAGGGCAGCGCACTGCATTCTTAATATTCACCTGAAGGCCTCACTGAGACACATTTTCCTCCAACCAGCCTGCAAAGACCCTCCATGTTCTGCTTTTATCAGTCATCCAGAATGAAGGGGGGCCTTAAAAACAGCTGAGCTGAGTATTTAAGTTTCAGGCATTCTGATGATGTCTCTTTAATTTTGATTCAGGTATTCTTTTTTCTGCCCTTGCTTGAACTGTATTTATTTCGGCGATCCGCCGACATTTCATCGCTTTGTGCAAATGTCAAGCCAGATCCCCGTACATTGATTAAAAGTCCTCACTTCTCCAAAAGCACATGTTCGACTGCCCACAAACAAAGGTAATGAACAGCAAAGGCCGGGACTGTACAACTGTAACTGGGAGCGTGTTAGCTCTCGAGCGTTAAAGAGCCTCAAAGCATTTTCTATTTCCTTTCCTTTTTAATTATCTCTCACATAAATCTGCCATTTTTCTTTTCACAATTAGACGTTTGACATCATGCCGTCAAGTTATACAGACAGCTCTAGTGTGACGTGAAGCAGCACTGACTTGCTGCGAGAGCTGCAAGTCACACGGATGTTCAGAATACAGTCGGTGGGGAGAGTCACAGATGGGTTGACAATAAGGAGGAAATACAAAGAGCGATCGAATGAATGAAGGAAGCAACAGAAAAAAAAACAACAAAAAAATAAAACCAGCCCTCAAATGCAACTGTTGAGTGGAAACAGATAAATTTACAGCAGGCAGTTCATACATAAACACACATGATGAGTGTGTGGTGATTTGAAAAGCAGTGTCCCACACGCCGCTGCTGCAGTGGTTACGTAACTATCGGGCCTCCTGGTGACAGAGTGGAGAAGATGGGGGGGGGGGGGATAAAATGACACAGGGAGGGTGGACAGCGATGGATGGGAGAAGCAGATTGGAGCGGAGGAGGAAAAAGGAGACAGACACAATGTGACGGGTGGTGATGAGGGGATGAACTGCAGCGGTTTACGTGACGGAGCATGAAGGGTGGAGGCTGGTTCCGTGTTCCCAATGTTCAATATGGAGGGAACGGAGGAGGGGACAGAGGAAAAGAGCAAGTTAATCTTGTGGCTCTTTAAACACACTAACTTTCTGTTTTTTTTTTTAATCACTTAGCTACCAGATGCTGCTCTGAATACTGATAGGCTGCTTTCAAATGCACACCCCGTAGGTGTGTGTGTGTGTGTGTGAATGTTTAGGAGGCTTAAGTGGAGTTTAAAAGAAAACGCTACAAACTGCTTTATCTAAAAAGCATTTCTCCCCCCAAAGATGAATCTAACACCCTTACTTTGTGAAAAATAAACTCTTTCTGCTGGTGCTGCTTTACTACCGGTGGTAAAGCTAACACTGTTTACTCACACTGACAGGAAGCAAAGGCTTTCATATTGTCCTTTTGCTTTTACTTCATTAGAAAATAAGAGGGAAAAAAGAAAAGACAATACAGATCTTTCAAAGTGCCTTTTTTTAAATAAAAAGAAGAAGTTACTCTGTGCGGATCTGCTTAAGTTAAGCACTAAAGCTAGAATGCTAACATCTTTACATGACAAATGTAACATGCTAAAGAAAAACATGTATGGTTACTGTTATTACATACTGTATTTAGTGAGTCATCAGGTATCTACCTTGTAAGTACTAGGTACATATCTGGTATGTATCCTGTAAAAACAAGGTATGTAGGAGGTAAGTACCAGGAATGTATCTGATATGTACATTCCTGGTACTTGGTACATACCCTCTAAGTACCAGGTATGTATGGGTATGCACCTTGTACCCTGTAAGTATCAGGTAAGTACCGGGTTTATACCGGATACATACCTGCATCGTGCATTTCTACTGAAAGGGCCAGATGTTTACTTTGGCTCAGGAGATGGTTTGCTACACAGAACCCTTCAGGAAGTAGAAACTGCTTGAAAAAAGTCTTGTCAAATGATTCAACCAGACTTCTTGGATTCTTGGACTTCTTGGATAGCTTGGAAAACTTAGCTGCCTAGAAATATAACCAGTTGACCGTTATCCATCCTAAAGAAGAGGATTGTGAAAATGTGAACCAGCTCATCCAGTAATTGCTCTATTATGCTAACAATCCATGTTTTTAAACTGCAATGTGGCACTAAGAAAGTTATGGCCATCACAAACAGAATCAGGGTTTACTGGTGGGGTGATGGATGTCTGTAATCCAGCTGACACTGACTGAGCTGCAACAGTAGAATGGGCTAAACCACATTTATCATGTTGGCTAGGGTGATTCATCAAAACAGATTTAGTCTTCAGCAATTCAATATTGGTTGTTAACCAAAACAAAATGCTCACTGGAACCAGCATATTTGCACTCCTCATAAAGCAGCAACACAGACTGAGCTGCAGTTTTGTTTCAGAAAGCTCTGATGGCGTCACACCCACCTGCTCCTCTAATTTGATTCAATCTGCAGCGATGCCTGCCACATTAAACTGCTCCTAAATATATGAAGTCCTGAGATATTGGACATTCGTTCGACTGGGCACGTGACGCAGAACACAGCCAGGATCATCATTTCGCTCAAACTTTTCTGACAGGAAACGCAAACTGATTTGGAACAAAATATAACACCAGTTCATCAGGGTGTCATCATGGCTGCGCTGGACCGAACAAAACCACATCAAACAGCAAAACCACCACTTTTAATCTCTTTCTGTGCAATTGATTTTAAACTTGGCTCAGTCTGCTTGAACTGTTTAATAGCAGAAGTCTTGACAGCAGGTTTTTGCAAAATTGGCTTTCAGAGAAACAGATAGTTTGACCCAATCATGAGCCAACGTAAGGCTGTTGTAAGCTAAATAATTAGATCATAAAAAGAAGTAAATGTGGCGTAAATGGTAGGGAAGAAACAAATAACAGTCCTAAAGGCGTGAGCTATCCTTGTAGGGTTCTCCTCAGCTGGCACCAGCAGGAGGCAAGGATCGATAAGGAAGAAATCAGTGTTTCTGAAATGTTTTCTCACAAAAAATTCACATTGTTTGGCTGAATTTATGTGCCAAATGAAGGGCATTTTTGATGCATCAAATAAAAGATTTTGGGGGCTCACAGAGATTATCTTTTACTCAACAATTTCTTTCCTTAAATTGGGATCATTAAAGAGTAATGAACATGTTGTTCGGCAAAATACTACAGGAGTTAATCATGAAAAGAGGAAAACAAGCACATCATCTCAGTGACTTGTTCCTGATCTGTCTTTCTTTAAAATAATTTAAAGAAAACTTTAACTCAGATTCCAGAGAAAAAAACACAACGTTGATGATGGTGTCTTTTATTTCTCTGCTAATCAAATAGCGAAAAAAAAAAAATTGTCCTGTGGTTCATGAGGTATTTTGCTAACAGACACACAAACAGACTCATGCAAAAACATTATTACTATTTATCACCTTCGGTGGTGGGCAATAAACATTGGCCCCCGAGAGATCACAAGTCATTACGTCCAATCAGCAGCGTAATGCTAATCATGTCTGCTCTCAGTGTGCACCGCCGAAACAAACAACCGCTTGTGTCAGGTAGGTAACAAATATCACCTGTCCTCCAGAGGGCCCCTCACAGACTGAGAAAACCTCATGAAATATTGACGCCACAGACAAGGAGCCATTAATTCCCGAGAAGAGCTGCGTTTAACCTTATACATTATAGACATGGCCTTAAAAAGGTTCGAGCCGGAGCTGTGACGCCGTTCACCTGGAGCCGGCAAAGGGACAGAAAACAACAACAAACAAGATGATTTGGGAGAGAAATTGACTTGACAAACAGCCCCCCACTGCCCCACCGCCCACCACCCACCCCACCTCCCCTGCAGTGGAAGCTCAGTGTTTCTGTAAACTTTGAGGACCGTCGCTGGTTCCCTGCAGGAGAGAAAAACACGAGGCATTGGGGACTTGTATTGCCTACGTTGTGGGGACAATTTTCCTAACATATACTAACTTGTGAGGACCGACTGCTCCTTGTGGGGACCAAAGCCTGGTCCCCACGAGGAGAAATGATGTTTTTGGGTTAGGGGTTAGGTTTAGGACTAAGGTGTGAATTGAGTTTAGGTTTGGTTTAGGGTTAGCTATGTACTGGTAATGGTTAGGGTTAGGGTGAGGGTCAGGGTTAGGCTGTAGAAATGTATGGAAGTCAATGGAAAGTACCCGCAAAGATAGCGGGACAGACTTGTGGGCTCAGTCCCTTTACCGGCAGAGAACAGAAACAGGAAGTGCAGCGAATTGCTCTGAAGGATAAACAAAAATTGGTGGAGTCAGCTGATCAGCCGTGACAAAACACCCATCGTCACTCGGGCAAAGATGTCAATAGATTAGCTTAGTCCAGTTTTAACCATCGGAGCTGAGGTGAGATTAGTCAGCTTTGACACGGAGGGGAGAGGGCTTCCTAACAACACCTCCAAAAACCATCATCACATCTAAATTCAGCAGCACCAAACTACACGAACAATCTGGATGTGTAGTGCTCACAGCGTCTCCTGGGTATCAGTCTCTGCTACTGCCACACCAAATTGTAAGCAAAAGTCTGTAGAACTGACTGAGTTATAGCATGTTTAGTCCCTTTTTGAATTTGGTTGGCTGTGGCAGCAGTTTTGAGTCAGGTTGACTCCAAAAGTTAAAGTCAGTTGAAGATGTACATCCAGTGATTACTTTCTGTGGGTTTGGCTCAAATTTGTCCAGCGGTTCATGGGATATTTTGCTAACAGACACACACAGAAAGCCATAAACCTGCCATTGTTTACACACAGGGTTCAGAACATCCTGGGGCAGAGAAGTATCCTGAGGAAAGAATGAAATTAGCACAACTACAGTCTTAACACTGAATCATACAAAATGTGTTTTTTTTAGTGGCATTTTTTTGTTCAGGTTAATCAGAGGCAGAGAAGAGCCAAAACTGAACCAAGAGGAAGGTGGGTACGTGAGAACAGGTGCTCGTTTATTATCTTATCGGATCTCAATTAAAGGCAAAGTTCCCATTACCTGAGTTGAACCTGAAAAGGAGAAGCAGGTAAAGAAAATGGATGGAAGGATATTTTGTTTTAGTTTATGTCATGAAACCAGCTGCTGAATAACTGATTAACAATAAAAGTATGTTGAGTAACCTCCTGATCTTAGAGTAGACTTTTATTGCAGGTTGTTATTGAAGCACTAATGTTTTTAATCAATCTTGTGATGACAATTTATCTGTATGGTAGCTCCTTTATTGCAAAATGAATGCTTTTTGCCCCCCTACGCTGACTTTATGCAGCACAACATGGGAGTTTCCAGATCTTAAAACTGTCACATTCCAAAGACAAGATAAGCTACTCCTGGCTGCATCCCACAATGTTAGAATTGGGTTTGAAGGGGTGAAACAAAGTTCACCTGTTTGAAAACAATAATTCACCTTGTAGTAATGTTGATTGTGCTTAAAAATGAGCTGTGAGCAATCGCTCCCCTCCAGACTACTCTGTACTCCTGTACTTAACTCGTCTCCTTGTTGGCCAGTAAATGAATATAACCATCATTATTTAAGTTTTTATTCTTATTTTTAAATTCCTTCAACAAATCTTCAGCCTGAAAGTTGGTTAGAAAACTCCTCAGTAACAGCTCTATTTGTTAAGAACTAAACTGAAACCAGCACAGCCTGGTACTGAATGGAAAAGTCTCAGTATCATTAGTCCACAGGGAGATGAGGCCAACCTTTCAGTGTCAACAAATGTCTCAGGTGTACACAACAGCACCTAACAGCCTCACAGCCCTATCAGTGAAGGTGTCTGTTCTAAATAAGTGTGGTCCACATGTGTCTCGGAAGAAATGAAGCTGCAACGTGTCATGTTAGCACGCTGCTCGGACACCTTCAGAAAGATCCACCGAGTTGAGTTTTTCTAACAAACAGAGCCAAGCGCAGCCCAGCTGCCTCCAGGCTCATTCAGCGGCGTCTTTGTTGGAACACCTCAGTATTTAAGTATTTAAGTCATGTTCAGAGGGAAATGAATCCACTGTCTGTGCCTCTGCAGCTCCCGCAGCTCCTGAATCTGTTCTGCTGTTTGGAAACAGTGCTCCTCTGGTGGACAGAACCGAAGCATTGGGCAGATCATCAGCAACATGTGCAGCCGAACCCCGCCTGAACGCCGTGCAGAAACGCCGAGTCACACGTCGCTGCAGATTTTCCATCCGAGACTAATTAAACGAGTCTTTTCATCTTCATGCCAAGTATAAAGACAATCTGATTCCAGCTTCCTTCCATCATGAATTTTTACTTGTATTTTTTTGACTTGCTGACTGATTTAATATTTATAGTTTTTAAATTGCTAGTCAAAGAAAACAGGAACTCTAATGGAGTCACAACAGATACTGTTGTGTGAATGCTGAGTCAGCGCTCCCACTGTTGTTTTTTTCATCTAACAACTAAAACATACTTTCAGCAGTTTTGAGCATGTGGCTTGAAAACGATCAGCTCATTCAGGAGACCTGAATGAGCTGATCCTGAATGAGCTATGACCTTTGCTATTCTTACCTTTTATACTTGATAAAATATTTAAATTTATTGAACCATTTTGGCTTCATTGAAGTTACTGGGGATTTAAAAATTTTAGTTTTTGCATTTTTGTTTGGGAAAGTTTAGATTTTAGCTATGGTTTCTATTAATTTAGCGTTTAGTGACTGTTTTGTTGGCTTTAGCTTTCACCTGTGGTTTTGCTACATTTAGCTTTGAGCTATGATTTTGCCAAATGTAACTTTTAGCTACAGTTTTGCTCATTTTAGCTTTTAGCTACTGTTGTGCTAATCTTAACGTTCAGCTACTGTTTTGCTGGCTTTAGATTTAAGCTACAGTTTTGCTGATTTTAGACTTTGTTCTCATTTTTACTCAGTCATTCTTCACTCAGCTTCACAGCTGCAGAAACTGACAACTTTACTATTTTTTTATGCCAGCTACAACTGTGATTACTGATTAACTGTTTGTAGCCAGAGTAATCCTTGGATTTGTTTTTAAAATCTTTTTTTTTAAATAAAAACAAACAGCAAATTAAAAGGTGAAACTGAGAATGAAGTGGATTTCAAAGCAAAAGCACCTATGTTATTGGTTTTGGTTTGGTTTCAGGTGGATAGGAACAGGGATTCCCCACATGCAGTGAAGGACAATATAAGAAGCAGAACACTTTATAAAGAACTACTTTAAAATCAAATATTAAGCACTGTAAGAATCCCATCATCTACTGCACTGCAGGTAATATAAAAAGAACCAAAAACATCTCCCTGGAAGCACTGGCTCCATGTTGAAAACCTGAACTGAATAGTCAGATCAAATCACTGCACAGACTCAGAAATACCAAACAACACAGTCTGTTGGTGCAGCTCAAAGAACGCAGGTTCAAATTCTGCAATCTAAAGAAAAACATCTTTTCTATATTTTGCCATTTGGTTTATTGCAGCATCAGATCCATGTGACATTCTGCATGTTTGACAACATCTCTGCTGTATAAAAGTCCAGAAAGCAGACAGCTAATCAATACACCATAAAATGTCTACTACTTGGTCAGTTTTACGAACATTGAGGAAAAACTTGGTGTGGTAGTAGCTGAGAGTCCCTCCCAACACTTACTGCAAGCACTAACAGATCAGCTGGTATCACATCCACAACCTTTATTAACCCCATGAAGCTTTACGTCGAACTGCTTCATTCACAGGTTCAACCGTAAACAAGCCCCCCCTGTGGTGTGTAGCAAGGAAACCATTTTGGGTTCTTAAAGGCAGTGTGTGTGTGTGGGGGGGGGGGGCGACCCATGCTGGGTTTGTGCAGCTGAACAGTGATGCATGAGATCAGGCGAACGGTGACCACGAACTGCAGCTGATATAAAGGTGACTCAAAATCAGACAGACGGCTTCTTCTGCGATGATGTGGTGTGAACGCTGAAATTTGCTGAAGAAGCTGAAATGGGGTCATTCAGGCTAAAAGAGCAGAACACCAGCTAAGAGTCAAAAGTAGCAAAATGTGAGCTAAAAGCTAAAAGTGCCAGAAGGCTAACTAAAAGCTAAATGTAGCAAAATGATGGCTAGAAGATGAGAGTAGCAAAATGCTAGTCAAAACCAGAAACAAAGTAGCTAAAAAATAAACGTAGCAAAAGACTAGCTATTAGCTAAAAGTATTCAAATGCTATCTACGCACTAAAAACTTTGGGTTATTTTGATAACTCCATTGCTGGGTTAAAGCTACTGGGTCATAGGTTGGGTTGACTTGACCACAGTCTGCCATTTTTAGTCAAAGGTTGACTAAACTGGACCTCTGCTTGAAGCTGCGATAAGTAAGGTTTTTAAACTGCTTTGTTAATAACTTTAGCTTGTACTAGACAGTTAGTTTGGTTTCTTAAAATGACATTAGTTGGTTCTAGCTAGCTGTTGCTAATAGTGGTAAGTGCTGGCTAGCTCTTACCACCATGCAGCTGCATCAAGCTAGCTTTTAGTTGTCTAATAACCCAGATCCTGAGTGGTTCTTTATGGCTCAACCAAATGGTAACTAATTCAACAAATTAGTCATTTTTGATCCAATTTTTGGGTAGAAAATGTAACCCAGCACTGGGTCAAACTGACAACCTAACCCTGCTAATGTAAAACTACCCAGGGTTGGCTCGGTCCAAACTGAGATTCTATCCGTCGTGCGAAAGTTGCCGCAGATGCTTTCGATCATCTCTAACACCATCAATCTTCCTCTGAGGAGAGAGTCTTCCTCGTGTGTGTTCTGTGCTGAGAGAGAAATGAGACACTCCGGCCGCCCTTCAGACACTCCGCTCTTACATCGCCTCGTTTTCTTTTTTTGTTGTTGCTGTTTTTCACGCCTTGTCAGAAAGGACCTATCTCCTCTTCAAACAGCAGCCTTAACCCTTTCAGTCGCTGAAGGCTTTTAGAAACACGTCGACCCAACCATTTCACACACCCTCCCCCGTTCCCGACACGTGACACTCCACAAACACACAGGGCTAACAATAACCGGAGAGGTCACCAAAACATGAGCAAACACAGCACTCCCCTCTGTCAGAGGCACTTTAAGACCACTTCCAATCTGAGTATTTGGACCGAAACTGTCCATTTCTTTGCCACATTATTGATCAGCTTAGATTGTCATTTTCAGCAGGGGTCAACAACAAATTTGCTCAAGGGCCAGAATTCTTCTTAACAGACCAGATGTGGCCTCCGAGCCACAAGATGGCCACGTGAGTCGTAGATTATATTTATTTATTTTGTGTCATTATAAAATCTAATTTCTGTATCTTCTTATTTATTTATTATGTTAACTTTCTTGCCAAATTAATAGGCAATTCTTTAAGAAATGGCTATCTATAATTTCAGGGACATAGTTGCACAGTATAATCCTAATAGGCAGGACATTTGTTTGTGTGTGTGTGTGTGTATGCATGTTTCTTTTTAACCCAGACTGAATATTGACATTTGTAAGAAACAGGAAGATAGAACTTGTTTATGGTCAGAAAGAGAAAAATGCAAAACTGCAGTTTTAATGAATCTCAACTCCATCCTCACATCCCTCTCCCGTGGGCTGAAAAAAGCCCCCTTGTTGGCCAGAAGTGGCCCACAGGCCACTAGTTGATGATCACTGTTTTACATCTTCCATTATTTCAGCCATTTTTCTCGACAACCACTGGCTTTAACCGCAGTCCCACCCTCACTGTAATCCCCTGTCAGTTGTTGTGATTATGGTCACAAAGTCAAAAAGAATCCAAGCTGACGGTTGATTAAAGACACTCTAAACTCATCAGGACTTCCTAAATTGATTAGAGTTTCCCGAGTTAGGGCTGCTGTCAACAGCCCTCTGGTGGTAGACGACATTCACAAAATGACTGTTTTATCGCAGCTCAAACCGCTGGTTGCATGATGATCATTAAACTCAGACAAGAGACTTTCTGTTCAGCAGGATGCTGCCTCGCTGCCGTCAAAACAAGCCAAACATGAAAACACATAAAATAGGCTGCGCTGCAGACCCACTCTCTGCGCCGCAGGAAGTTGGAGAGGTCATTATTTTTCCAGAGAGTAAACATAGTGTCTCAAAAATGAAAAAATAAATAAATAAAAAGGAAAAAGTTTGCTTAAAACAACAAAAACCCACTCAAGTGATGCTGTTTTGTTTTTCATGATACTTTACTTAGTTCTTAACTTCTATCATCAGAAACCAATCTGTTCACAGAGCTTTATGAGTACCTTAGAGATCCAAACTTGGTCCAAATTTGATGATGAACTTGTCCACATTTTCAGTTTCTGCATGTGCTGACAGCTACGTTCGACATTAAGATGGACTGAATTTATAAATAACTGCAAAATTAAAAGGAACAAGGACAGGATATTCCAGTTATTTTAAAGCTGGTTTCTGTTGTTCATTTACGAAGAAGTAATATCTTACCTGCTGAAGATAGCTCTTTGAATGACTTCAGTTTGGAGAAATAGGGTTTACGTCAGACCGGCGTTACAAGCAAATAGCTAGTCCTCACACAGCCAAGACTGAAGTGCAGCCAAAATCGGGCCGTGAGCTAAGAATGGAAACTTTGAGAGGGGAAGTGATTCCTGCCTGAGGAGCTTCAGAAGTGCTGCTTCGCTCTGCTGTCGCTGTGCTCATCAATTAAAGGCCTGGCACTTTAAACTGAACTCATCTTGTGCTGAGAAAAGACGGAGCTGTAGCCGGTTTGGTCAAATCTTGAAAACATTGCTCTGCACAATCTTGTGCAGTGTCGCGAGATGTCAGTTTCAGACACAGGGAAAAACATAATCGTCTGCCTTTTGCCTTTCCAGCTAATAAGAACAGCGACAGGGTTTTATGGAATGATGGTCCCGCAAACGGTTGTGAAATATTTAAGAATGGAGCTCGGACTAGCCGTCATCTTGTCGGTTTGGTCAGATTTAAACTTTATGCCTCCAAACTAAGGTCGTTCAAAGTGCTATCCACAACAGGTAAGATAATGATTGTTTATAACCTTAGTGATAGGTGTATGGAAAGACTTCACCTTCTCTCCACTTCACAGAGTAAGGAGTCCTTTTAATAAATAGGCAGCACTCCCTAAGTCTGCTCTCTGCAGAACAATTGGATTACCCCCCACCCACCCCCTGACAGCATCATCATCTCCTTTCCCTGGGGGGCACCTTGACTGCTGACAGACACGCACTAAAGAGCGGGTTCAGCACCTCGGACAGCTCCGGGGGAAGAAAAAAAACAAGCTCCGAAGACTCCATCTTTGCCAAAACAAAGAGGAGAATCATGCAGCAGCCCCTGAAACCCATCATCATCCTCATCCTCTTTACGGGGGAGGGGTTGTGTGGAGGGGAGAGAGACACAAACCCCTTAAAGTCAGCTTTCTAGCACTTTAGCCAGCAGCAAGCTCAGATGCGTTTCAGCTGGGGAGCAGATCTGATGAATGATTAAAGGGACCACATGCACCTAATCCCGTGTCGAAAGCAGGATGCTCCCTTTCTCCTCCTCCTCCTCCTCTTCCTCCGTGGCGCTGCTGGTTTGTCAGAGAAAAACAATGACGGTAGAGATGGCTCCTCGCTGTGCTGTGACAACCAATTACATAACGTCGGAGCGGAGCGCTCTCATTAACATGCAGGGTCCATTTTCAGCCAGAAACCCTCGCAAATACACAGAGGGACGATCCGACCCCATCAATCCCAGTCCGATTCACCTTATTTCATCGACCAAGTTCAAATTCACGGTCCTGTTTGGCCCGTGACGCACGGAAAGGCGCAGGGAAAAAAGAAAGAAAAAAAAAAGCAATCCTGCCCCAACCTTGGCCCACCAGCGTCTTTAATGTTTAATATTTAGTGAAATCAACACAGATATTGGCTTTGATGTGAAATTTTTGTTTGTTTGTTTGTCTTTCACGGACAGAGCTGCAGTTCGGAAGGAAACGATGATGTTCGAGGCTGAAACCAAACCAAACGTCTCCATCGTGCGTTTTCACTTGGAAACAAAGCGCGCGGGGGGAACTCAAGGTGATGCAAAAGATGGCTCAGCTTCACTCCATGGCGCACATCTTCACGCAAACGGTGGAACACGGTGTAACATGACGCATGAATAATCAGAGTGTAACCTCTGAGCGTCAGGGACTCGGTTTTGCAGCAGAGGACAGGAGCCAAATGATGCATATTCCTCCATTTTTTTAAATATATATAGCCTATTTTTTTTTTTGCTAAAAAGAAAAGTCAGCGCACAGTCAGTGCACCGATGTGGCACACACACACAAACACACACGTGTGGGTTTGACTTACCAGAGATGCTGCTCGTGGCGCTGCTGCTGCTTCCCAACAGCCTCTGCTGCTGTATTTTTCCCCCCTACACACACACACACACACTCACACACTTCGCGCACGCGCGCGCGCAACACACACAAACACACGCACACACACTTTGCAGGAACAGAAGGTGACCCTCTGCGAGACTCTCTGCATCCACGAGATCACGATGCGCGCAGCGAGGGGGGAGCTCCACGGCACAGGCGCGCGCAGAGGGAAGAATGTTGGGTGGGGGGGCGGCAGTAGGGGGGTGGCCCAGCTTTTACTCTCAATGGACGAAAGAAATAGGCTACAGCTACCTTTGGATCCCACCGCCACCATGCTGAGCACACAAACTAGAGAGAGAGACACACAATTAGTCTGCAGTGTTTTTATTTTATTTTATTTTATTTTATTTTATTTTATTTTATTTTATTTTATTTTATTTTATTTTATTTTGTTGTTTGTTTGTTTTGTGTCAGTGTTTTGGGTGGTGATTCACGAGCCGATCTGTGTTTTTTTCCATTTCAAACATATATTTATATATCCATATGAGGATGTTCAAAGGATGGGGAGAACCCTGCATGTGCCTTCCGCTTTCCAACCAATCAGGAGCTCCCCTTAGAAAGGAGGTGTCCCCCTCCCAACCCTACCTTTTCTTATTAAGCCCCGCCCACATCACGCCAAACCGCACAGAAGAAGGGTGGTGGTGGTGGAGGGTGGACAGAGTGTTTCTTCTTCTTCTTCTTCTTCTTCTTCTTCTTCTTCTTCTTCTTCTTCTTCTTCTTCTTCTTCCTTTTAGCTGCCGAACTGACTCATCCCCTCACCGAGCTCATGAAGAGCCTCTGCTCACTTGCTGATTTTCATGATTGTACATTTTGTGCCAATTTGTTCTTTTTTTTCTTCCTTTTGTTCTTTCCCTTCCTCTTGATTGCTAACAAGCCAAGAGCTAGGAATTTGCAAACATGGACAGTGAAGAACAATTATGGTCAGCACAGCAGGGAGAGAGTGGCTGAGGCCCGGCGTTCCTTGTAGGAACGCATGTCGCCCGCTTCCTCTCGTGATCTGTTGACTCTCAGCTACTACCACCTGTAAACATCTGTAAAGAGTGACAGAGTTACAGCCATGTCTGTGTCCACTGAGGCTGATTAGCTGACGGCCATCTCGTATAGAGTTGACACCAGTTGACCAGCTGTAGAGTGATGTTTTCCTAGAGTTTCAGTCAGAATCGTCCAGTGGTTTATGAGATGTTTCGCTAACAGACAGACAAACGCATGTACAGACACAAACAATTACATGATTGCCTGCCTTTCATGATGGCAGGTGATGATAAAGCAAACAAAAACTATAAAATTAAGTGAAGTCTAGCCAATGCACACATGCCAGCACTTTAACAAACAGTGCACTGTTTCTATTAGCATTTTGTCATTAATCCACTCAGAACTCATGAACAAAGGGTCTGTCCTCAACCCTAAAGACAAGAGTGCGTCAGATATGGTGCTACTGCAAGAAAAACAAACAAAAAAAAAACTAACCTCTAAAGTAGGGCATTAGCAGATATCTAGTTGTGTGGTTGGTAGATCTGGGGTTCAGGAGCCATCATTTCCCCCCCAAAAGGAATGGGACACTCTGCCAAAACATGTCTTCCAGTCCAGTTTTCTCCTCTAGGATGTGATCAAGTTGTTTATTTGCTCCCTCCAGCCACAGACTCCTGCTCAGTTCATTACAGCTAACCATGCTTGCATACTTTGTCACACATTCACATTTAACTCATCTAAGCCCTTCGTCAAATATGCACCACATATTTACCAACTTCGCATAATGACTTCGGCCGAATCTATATTTAATAACCAATAGAAACACCCTTCTCTGGGTAAGGTGGAGGCCGAACTCTTATCCGCGAGGACTGTTTCTTCATTCCTGGCATCTCTTTTGTGACAGTAGATTGTTGTGGTTACAGTGTGAGCCTTTAATGAGAAAACCATGTGAGGAAGAGTGCAGTTAGTTTGGGGTTTGCAGGTCTGAAAGGCTTTAGGGTCACAATCGCAACTGCATTTAACAAGTGAGCATGTTATTCAGTTTCAGCTGCACATCAGCAGTCTTTATGGGCACAAGGAAAAATCTGTTCTGTCATAAACATGTCCCTCTTTTTGACTGAAATATACGTAATGCCATCTAGTGGTGAACTGCTGACAGTGCAATCAGTCCGAAACGTTTCATAAAACAAAATGGCAATACACACACACAGTATTTTTTTTTTTATTGTACAATTTTAAAAACACAGCCTCAGCTCAGCAGCATCATATAAAATTTCATAGACTCCAAAGGCTCATTTGCAAGGCATTGTGGGAAGAGACTCCTCGTGTGAATCTACCCCTGCACAGTTACTGCTTCGTTGTAGTGCTTAGACCTGATGTTTTGTGTTTTCAATTAAGCTCATACGTATTTACACACCAGGTGGTCGTGGAGCAGGAAAGTCAGGGCTTTGAAATGATTAAGAAGACACCCCATGATGTATTTCTGCATAAGTGCGAAGCTGACATTGTAATAAAGATGTGCAGATCTATGATGGTGTTTTGCTACACTATGCTAGCAAAAATATTTACTCACCCGTGCAAATCATTGGATTAAGGTGTTCCAATCCCTTCCATGACTACAGGTGTATAAAATCAAGCACCTGGGTATGCAGACTTCTTCTATAAATGTTTGTGAAAGGAGCTCAATGAATTCCAGCATGCCACCTGTGCAAAAAGTTCAGTCCTGAAATTTCCTCTCTACTAAATATTCCACAGTCAGCTGTTAGTGGGACTTCAACAAAGTGGAAGTGATTGGGAACGTAAAATCACAGAGTGGGCTCAGAGGATGTTGAGGCTCATAGAGCACAGAGGTCACCAACGATCTGCAGAGTCAACAGCTACAGAACTCCGAACTTCATGTTGTCTTCAGATTAGCTCAAGAACAGAGTGTAGAGAGCTTCATGGAATGGGTTTCTATGGCTGAGAAACTGCATCCAAACCTTCCATCACTAAGTGCAAAGCCTCAGATACAGTGGAGTAAAAGTACACTGGACTCTACAGCAGTGGAGACGTGTCCTCTGGAGGGACGAATTCCACTTTTCTGTCTAATAATCTGATGGATGAGTCTGTGTTTGGCTGCTGCCAGGAGAACGGTTCTTGTCTAATTGCTTTATTCCAAGTGTAAAGTTTGGTGGAGGGAGGATCATGGTGTGGGGTTGTTTTTCAAGAGTTGCACTCGGCTGCTTAGTTTCAGTGAAAGGAACTCTTAATGCTTCAGCTTAGCAAGACATCTTGGACAATTTCCTGCTCCCAACTTTATGAAAACAGTTTGGTGAGGATCTCTCCCTGTTACAACATGACTACACACCAGAGCACAAAGCAAGGTCCATAAAGACATGAATGAGCGAGTTTGATGTGGAAGAACTTGACTGGCCTGCACAGAGTCCAGACCTCAACCTGACAGAACATCTTTAGGATGAATTAGAGCAGAAACTGTGAGCCAGGCCTTCTGTCCAACATCAGTGTCTGACCTGACAAATGAGTCTTCTGGAAGAATGGTCAAAAATTACCATAAACACTCCTGAACCTGTGGAAAGCCTTCCCAGAAGAGTTGAAGCTGTTACATCAGCAAAGAGTGGGCCAACTTCAGATTAAACCCTCTGGATTTAGAATGAGATGTCACTTACATTCATATGAGTGAGAAGGGAGGTGAGTGAATACTTTTGGCAATGTCGTGCACAGGAGTCTTACTGTGTTTTACAGCCATTCAAAAATAGCTGTAATTCAGTCATTTACAGATATTGTGCTAAAATTGGTGAGGGGGCTGCTGAGACTTACGCCCGAAAACAGATTCTGAGCTCTAGAAGATTGCACAGGATTGTTGTTTGAAATTTTACATTTTGGAGTCTGCTCTCTCGCTCTCTGTGTAAGCAAAACATCTCTCATGGACATCTACAGCCGGTTAGATTTGGGATTAAATCCAATTCAAGATGGCAGCCACAATTAATTGACATTAACCAACACAGACGTTGCTATGACTCAGTCAAATCTGCAGACGTGGAGCGAAGAGGTTTGACCAAAACAGCTACATCTCTGTCATTTCTCAGCAGCAGATAATCTTATAGTTTAAAACTCTGTCTTGAAATTTTATAGATATAGGTTTTAGAAATTTTGTAATTTGTTCTAGAAATCAATGGAATATTAATGTTACAATAGAATAGCATGGAATAGAATAGAATAGAATAGAAAAGAATAGAATAGAATAGAATAGAATAGAATAGAATAGAATAGAATAGAATAGAATAGAATAGAATAGAAAAGAAAATAAATTTGTGCTTGTGGAATTGGGTATTTCACCAGGCTTCACTTCTTGCGTTGTAACTACCAAACTTATCAGCGGTAAAGACAAGCTGGACGCCCAGTTGGAGGCCCAAACGTGGTCAACTCTTCGAAGGAAACGTAGAAGAAGCTTCTGTGTGACGGAGAAGAGAAACTAGAAGAAAGAGGAACCAGAGATGAAAAAGGCAGAGACAGTGAGAAAGATCCTTCAAAGAGAGTCCTCTCAGTTCAAAGACATGAAGAGTGCCTTCCACCTTAAGAGGTGACAAAGACAGAAAAGAGCCTTCAAGAGAGAACTTCAAGCAGGTCAGAAGAAAAAAAGATGGCTGAAGACTGAATGCTTCCAGAGGGATAAAAAGGTAATGACGAAAGAAATGAAAGAAAAGGGAAATATCCAGCAAATCTGAAAAGCTGTAGGAGAAGGAAAACCTGGGAAAGCAAAGAAAAGCCTTCAGTGTAGAACTGAGCTGAAAAAGAAACAAACCTTTAATCCTGAAAAGGATGTCACGTATGAGCAAAGGAAGAGATTGGAGGTTGAAAAAAAACACCTTCCTTTGAGAAAAGGCTGACAGGCAGCCGGAGAATGAGGCTTTTCACGAAGCTTCAACGGGGAACTGAAAGAGCCACTGCAGTGGGAGGCCTTTACTGATACATATGGCAACATGAATGAAGACAAAAGAGCTTCAGAATAAGAAGGCAGGAGATGCTAATGATGATGTTCAGGAGCTCTCTGGGATCTGGAGGGTGAGAACAGATCTGCAGCTGCAGGCCTCTAGAATGAATTTAGGGCTGAGCGTTAAAAAGGATGCCGTTTTCCAGCTTCAAACTGGGGCTGATAGTTTGATGCATCCTCATATTTCCTTTAGGTGTCATCCGGGGACTCTGACTTCATGAGGACTTTTAATTATTTTTTTAATCCTAGAAGGGGAGCTGATTCTGACGATACCAGTTTATAAAAAGATTATAGAGCGGGGGGATCTGTAGGATCTGACTTAATTTCTGCTGAATTCACTGCTCTCCTTCATGTCTTGTGGGCAGATTCAAAGAGGAGGGACCAGAAAATTGCTGAATAGGCTAAATGTCCAAACCTAGTACATCTAAAATCTGCATGACAGAGAAGCCAGATCAGATACAAGCTCCGGAAATCCATTTATTTATGAAAATATGTTGAATTTAATTTTGTAAGAGATAAATAATTAAGTTCTTTTATTTGTGTATTATTAAAATCAATGAATATCCTGTCTTAGAGCAATGTTAAAAACTTAGTTAAGTCGTCATTTCTTCTAAAGAGACAGTCTATTACTGAGCTTTTTGTGGAGATGGACGCCTTATAAAACTAATGGCCATTTTCACAAGCTGCCTTTTTTGTTTGATTTTTTCAGTTTTGTTAAGAAACCCATAAACTGTGTCTCTTGTGACTGTGTCCTCTAGTGATCATCAGAGGAAGTGAGGTGAAAGATGACCCCAAGCAAATTAAAATATTTTGAGTCATAAATAAAATTTATTTGATAAATTATAGGAGCAGCGGAAAGGAATGTGATCAAATTGACAATTCAGATGGCAGAAGCCTGACATTCTTGCATAAAAGCTGCAGAATATTTTTGCAATTTCTCAGTGATGTGTTATTATACGGTGAGCTTTTCTGACATTCTGGCAGTATTTTGTTTATTTTTACTTTAATTGTCTTCCTTTCTAGAATTAAACTCTTTTTGCATTGATCAGTTTTAGTTTGACAGAAAAATAAAATGAAAGAAAAAAATCTAGACAAATAAAACACATTCGAACTGTGTGTTTTAACATTAGATTATTTTAATATGAACAATTGTCAGTTTTGGCTTTGACTAAATATTTATGTTTAAACATTTAAGGTTTGTAGAATTTATAGAATAGCAACACAAATATAAAAGATTAAGTAAAATATCTCTTTTTTGTTTTAGATGCATAAGAAGCGATACGTTTTAGGACACCACCAACCACATTCCAGACAGCAGAAAAATGACGAGTGCTTTTAATTTCTACTTTCCGTCTTTGCGTTCCTCGCGCTTTTATTCTGAAGAGCCTGGAACGGAAGTTGCATTTGTGTTCCGCTCCATCAGGCGGAAGTTGTTCCAGCTGCAGGAGGGAAGTAAAACGGCACTCGAAGAGAGGACTTAAAGCGCTGCACAGTGAGTTACTATTTACTTCAAATATAAAGTACGATAGAGATTTTAAATAAAACAAACATGTTAAATAAAATTAATTGACCAACGTCATTTAATTCACACTTTTTTACCGCTTGTTTACGCAACAAGGCACCGAATTTACGACTGAACAGGGACATTTACAGTGGCTGTTTATAACGCTGTAAAGCTTTCAGCCTAAAAGTGAACTTTTCCTTGTAGGTAATTCATATTTTAGTCTTGATAGCATGCGTATTTGTGTTCTGAGCCATCTAGTAACAACGAAACTACAGATTTTAAAAAAGCACAGCGTCTTGCTAACACGGGCTGTTGTTGATTAGCTTCAAATCTAAAATTAGTTCGTTTATTTCTTCCGTCGCCTCTAGCTTGTTTTTTCCCCCTCTGTGCGATGTAACTTTGTCGCTCCTTTGTAATGCAGGTAACCCTGTCTTTGCATCTGGTGTTCCCTCAGATTGCTGGCTGATTAGGGAGAGCAGAGATACCATGTGGAAGTCACATGATGGACGAGGATGAGGCATAAACAAGGGGGCAGCTTGACGAGAGAGCCGCTGTCTGCCACCAGGAGGGAGAGGGGGGGTTTGCTGCCCGTACAAAGACCCCACTCAAGCAGCCCCCTGTGACCCCCTCCTTCTCCATGAACATTTATTAACATGAACAGCACTACTACTCAGCCCCCTCCCTCTACAGATGGGAGTGTGAAGGTCGGCTACGTGGTGCCATTCCTCCTCATAGCCCTCGCTGTGATTGCTGCGGTTGTGGTAAGTGGTTGGACTACATGACAGAAGGTGGATTGTTGACAAAGTCCCGGCCCTCGCGTCAGTAATTCTACGACTGTAGTTTTATCGCCTGCTGCCTTTCGTGGCAGAGATATAGACCGAGATCCATCTTGTAATGTGAAGAGACGGCGTTAAAGCCGTTTTAGTGAGATCTCACGTGTTCCGTGTGTGTTCTCTGCTTCTGCCACGTCACATTTTACCTCAGTATCTGTAAATTTGATTAAGTTCTAACCATTTTTGTGTTTGCTAATGTCGGTCAGCTGTGATGACCATCCCGAATCGGCTTGACTCCAAAAATTAACCCGTTGTACATGCGCGTCAAACGATTCATTTATGACAGTTTCGCTAAAATCCACCCTCTGGTGCATGAGATATTTTGCTGACAGGGTTGACACCAGTACATTTCGGCAAGGTTGCAAGCACAGATCTGGCGCCATCTGTTAGCTCTTGGACAATGTGTCTGAGATCAATCTCAGCTACTACCACACCAAATTTCAACCTGACGTCTGTGAAACTTGCCCCAGCTGGAACCACTTTCGTGTTTGCTAAGTTCCCTTGGCTGTGGCGGCCATCTTGAAACAAAGCTGACTCGAAAAGGTCATCTGTTGTTACTGATGGACGTGCAGTGATTGCCTTGTAAGAGTTTCAGTCCAGTCTGTCCAGTGATTTCACAAGTTATTTTGCTAACACAACAGACCAGTGAACACACGCACAATTAAAAAAAAACTATAATTTGACTTGATAACATATGACAGAATCCTCTGTAGTTTTATGATCATCTTTCACAGTTTCTGACGCTTCTTTCTTTGTTCCAGGTGTGTTACATTCGTAGGAAAAGGAGGTGAGACCATTCAAAGTCATTTGTTGTCTCGTTGCAACCTCTATCGACTCTTAAATCCAGTTATCTCCTTGATACTTCATGTCGTTCCTTATGTGTGACGTTTGATGTTGTTGCTCAGAATTGACAGACTCCGTCATCAGCTGTTGCCGGTTTACTCATACGATCCCTCAGAGGAGCTCAACGAGGCTGAGCAGGAAATGTTGTGGAGAGAAGAGGACACGAGGGTAAGATGCAGCCATGTTCTGTTTTTCTCTAAGACACCATCATCTGCAAGGAGGAATCAGATGAATAACAGATTTTTTTTTTTTTTGACATGTGTCCACAGCGCAACGAGTGTTCACTTTTCCACAAGTGGCTGCATAAAAAACCTAACCCGTATGCTCTTTTCACTTACATTTAATAACGTTATTTAACTTTGGTTGCATCTGTAAGCATTGCGCCACAATAGTTCCCCAATTTGTCTCTTCCTCTTCACAAGTGGTTTGGTTGCAGTAAGAAGCAGAAATATTGCCTATTAATGATGCACATTCAAATCCCTCTCCATCCTTCCCAGATGGGTTTTGGTGTCCCTCTGGTGGTCAGATAATTTAGATATCTTCTTTCAAGACAGGTTTGCTGAAACTTAGGGACTGCATAAAAAGGTTTGGCTAAATGTTCAAGTTATATGACCAAAAAAATCATCGTACATAAATCATTTTATTGTCAGCAATAATGCGTCTTATTTATGTTTGTATCATATTTCATAAATACTGTAATTAGTGCTGCATTTCAATTCAAAGATATTTGTTATTCAGTTGTCCATTAATTCTAATGGCATGCACAGAGAACAGAGTGACACTAGGTGGCGATGTTGTCCAAAGTTGCTTTTTAAGAACCTGCAGTGAAACAAATGGCTTTGAATTCGACTTCAAGGCATAAAACCTCTTCCTCTTTTTACCTAGCTGTGTAAATTGTTTTAAATTTTACATATCAGGATGAGTTCCTGTGTGGTCTTAAAAGTCTGGGAAAGTCTAAAATTTGCTTTTAGTCGTTTCCATCTCTGAATAAGTCTAGAAAAAAAGAAATGAGGATGCAAGGACATTTGTGTCTCTATACTTTTGTCCTTATCTTCTAATACGGTACATGCAAGTTAGAATAAAAAAGTGATTTTTATATTTATAATAAATAAAAGGTGATCATTTTTATAGTTTTATTTTGCATTTTAAAACATCCTGTGAACCAAACAAGCTTTAAGTACGTGTGTCTTTATAGCATAAATTTGCCGTATGTTGCACATCTCATCAGTAACACGATTTATTTTGCTTTGTCAGTATTACTCCCAACTGGACCCTAGTTTTGCCTCTTTTGTTAAGGAAGTTGTTCAACCTTGTGAGTGGTAACATTAACGCTTTACAACAAAGCAAAGCCAGCCCACCCCTGCTGCTCCTTTAGGTCGAGAGGCGAGGTAGTAACAGAGCTGAAATGGTCCACATGTGAGAAGGCAGGCCGGCTTTGTGGCTGAATAATGTGACGAAGTGATGACGTCCGCTTTCGGCGACCACCCAGCTGCGGGATTTAAACGCCAAAACAACAAAGTACGGATTCAATCTGGAGGAGAACTCTTCTTTGTTTCTTTTTTCTCCTTCCTTCTAAGAAGTTTTCTGATCAATGGCGAACTGGGGCGACAGCTCGTCTTTCTTCCAGTGGCTTTCAGCTGCGTTTTGGAGCAGACGGAAGACAAACTGCAGCAGTCGTTCATTTATTTTAAATACTTTGTTGAACGCAAACAGAACCGCTGCGCTGAGCTCATCCGCCGTGTTGTGAGAGCTGCTGTCCAGGAAATGTCCGTCATACAATTAAAGCGCAAAACAAAACGTAAAAGCAGCTGATTTTTGTTCCACGCCACTTTTGGTTCCGCCCCGCTCGCTTCATTTCTGAACGCTCACATCTGTGTGGAACGTGGGCGGGTCCTCCGGTGTTTTATGAATGGCCAGGGGTTTCCTAAAAGATGAACTGGTCTGTGTGGCCATTTTGTGGAACTGTTTAAGGAAAGAGCCTCAAAATTATCTATTTAAAAAAACAAACGAGTTCCAGAAGGGAAGTAGTCTTAAAACGCTACCTGTGTTTTTGTGTGGATGGGCAAAACACAACTTTTTGAAAGCAATCATATCATAGCCCCACTTGTAATTTAACCTACAACCTTAGAATGTAACTCTTGTTCTGTTTTACACCGAGCTTCACGCGTGCGCTCCACTCCTTGTTTTCTGTTTTTGGTGTAGTTTCGTAGCAGGGTTACGGCGCCACATACAGGCCTGGCATAGCTACTGTAACGTTTTAGGCCATTTTATCGTTTACATGTGGGTTAAGACATTTCTGGAAAACGGTGACGTGTTTATGGGGTTATTTTGATAAACTATGAAGCAAGTGTTTTGTTTATTTTCCTGCAGACACGGCTGTCAGTCGATGATCGCTGGTGTACAGTATGTGTTGTACATTTAGAGGACAGAATTTGTACTTAGCTGTCAAAAAAACCCCTGAAAATGGACATAATCTGTAAACCATAGTCTGGAAAATGGTGGAATTTTCACACGGGATACGTGTAGGAATGTTGTGATACGGTGAGTAATGATCATTAAACCATAGAACCCTACGTAATTCAGCCTGCAATACCGATTTGTAAACCTCTAAACATCATCTAGGTTATCTCAGAGAGTTTATAGTGCTGTTACATAACACTAAGCGTGTGACGCATCCTCATTAGAAACATGTGACGGTGTTGGACTGAACTGCTCTGCTTCTTGTCTTCAGATCGTACAAGGCTGGGCAAGAAGTTACCAACAGCGACGCCCTCTTCTAACCAAAGACACCCAGGCATGATGGTACTCAAACCATGGCAAAGAGGAGACAATCTTCAGCTATACAGATTAGTCATCTTTTAACTCAGATGTATGACATTGTTTTTTGTTTTGGTTTTTTTTGCTCCTGTTGATGTTATCTCAATGACAGTAAGCTTCCCCCCCTCCTTCCCCCCGTGCTACAAACAGATCAAAGATTAATTTCTGAAGCTCTGATGCTGGTCCTGCCTGCCAAACAAAAGCAGCCCCTTCGACTTATTTATTTAAAGATTATTTATTCAGATGTTACTTTTATTGTTATCCAATGACGTCAGAAGTCCCGGTTGGCAGGAGATACGAGCCGCTGTTTACACTCTTGATGTTTTTTTTTTGCGGGCGACAAGCGGCTGGCAGCTCAGTTCCTGTGGTTTGCAGTAGGTGCCCGTATCAATTGTGTTGCATCCAGCGCGGTGAGGTTGTGAACGTCGTGCACTAGTTTTAAGAACTGAGCTCTCGTGCCACTGTTGTGCTGAGGTCTGCTCGCAGAGCGCATCGGCGGCGGCTCTTTAATCACAAACTCACAAGTGAAGAAGTGAGCGCGGCGAGGCAGGTTCGTTCGTTTCGGTTTCATTCTGAGTCCAAAAAAACATTAAACAGATGCTCTTTCTTTTTTAAGTTCAAGTTGACAATGGAATGCACTTTTTGTTTTTGCTTTGTGGTTTTCGCCAAATCCTGTGACTCTCAACGATGGCATGACATCCAAAAGAAGTAAATTTTCAACTTCCTCCAGACTCTTACACGAGTTGTGACTGGAGCCTGAAATATGCAGTCTCCGAGGCATGGCACCAGCAAAACGACTTCTGACTGAAAATAATCTGTTCCAACGAATGCCATAGGTATGACTGTCGAGCACTCAGGAAAGCATTTATTTTTTATTTTCAACTTTATTTGCCTCGCATTTGTTGAATGTAATGTCTGTTTAACTGCTCTGGACATGGGACATGTATTTTTAGAGCCTTTGTCAATACTTCACAATCATTTCTGCACATGAAACGTACTGTCCTCTTCAGCTCCTACTTATTGAATCCAGTTTAGATTAAAGCTTAGAAAACCGATTGAAGCTGTACACGTTGGACAGAAATATTTTTGAAGGTAGCACTTGAAGTCAAACTACTGATGTGTATGTGTTTGCAGAGTTATTCCAGTTTCCCGTTAAATGCCGTCGCACTGACAATGCTTTAGATTCGGTAATGCTGTGGCTTGAACCAATGAAGAAAATAAAGGAAAAACCAACTTTTCTTTGCAGTCAAAGGTGAAGGGTTGTTTGTGCTTCTGTTGGTCACTAAGATGTCTCTAAAACCATTGGTCAGAAAGGAGTTATTGGGTTTGCATCTATAGCTGATTAGGTTTCGGAGCTAAACTGATTTAAGATGGCTGCCACAGGCAACTGAGCTTAAACAACACCACAACACAAAAATGGCTTTGGCTTGGTCAGTTTTAAAGACAATGAGCTAAAACATGGCGTGGTAGTGGCTGAGAGTCGTCTCTAACATGCTCAAACTGCTATGTTTTCCTAAAAAGACTAGAATTAACAGTAAATCCTGTTTGTTAGCAAAAAGAAAAGTTCAAATCTGACAGGGTAGTATCAAAATCATTCTGTTACCACACATATTCTGACTGCTAACGGATTGCACAATATTGCGTGAGATTAAGCATCCGATGTTTTGTTTAGACCAAAGCAGCTAACTCCATTTTCTTAATGTGGGGATCTTAATTTAAACCTTTGGCGTGAAATCCAGGAGGATTCCTTCAAGGAGTGCCAAGTCTTTAATTTGTTTTAGCTCCAAGATCCAACCACCTCATTCAGTTTCATTACCCACTTTCTCCTTTTCCAGGACAACCTGGACCGGTCACAGACACAAGCGTTCACCCTCTCACTCACACCTCAGGATAATTTAGAGTCATCATTCATGTTTCTGGGGCTTTTCGACAGGCCCTGGCTCTGACGCACAAAAAAACAATTACAGTGAGAATATGACAAAAGACAAAGAAAAGTTCTCTTTATTGACCATTTCTGATACAAATTGTAGGGCACCATAGAAATATAGACATTGTACATTTATATAGATGTACATTAAAAAGAAATGATCCCATCTTATCGAGCTTACAGTATACAAATCAAATGATGTTCTGAAATTGTCGGAGGGTAGGGGGGGGGGTAGCCGGAAGAGGATGAGAGAGACATAAAATGAGTGGCTG
>NC_051437.1:10649806-10662183 GCF_001649575.2 Kryptolebias marmoratus | reverse complement strand
GGGGGGGGGGGACACAATGGCCAACGGAACAGTGAAGACGAGCGCGAGGAGGGGAGGCGGTGGGGGTGGGGTCTACATAAAAGCACATTTGTCCATGAAAATCCAAACTAACATTTCAGTGCACCAGAGAAATAAAAAAAATAAAATAAAAACCCAAACGAAACACTTGCTAATCTACCACAATCCGTGAACACGGTTGTCAAGCTGACAGGTCTCCCTGACTTACTTCACACATTAAAAAAAAAAAAAAAAAAAAAAAAAAGGAAAACCAACCTGTCTGAAAGCTCCGACTGTGAACGAGTCAAGACGTTTATGCACACATTTCACACCTTAGGTACTGTGTTACAGTCAGGTTTTTTTTTTTTTAAAAAAGAAAGAAAAATAAAAGAAAACCTTTTCCAATCATGCCGGAGGTGACATTGAAAACAGAAAACCAGTTAAATGCAATCATATGATAAGTCACCTGTTAAAGTGAGGTATGAGCGTCCAGACCTTTTTGTCGTGCCTGTTTGCAGTTTTCCGGGTTTTGTAACCGAGGTTGTAGCAGCTTAGGTATGTGGAAAAAACAAAACCAAAAAAAAAAAACCCCAGTTAAGTGGACTGAACACGGGTTCCCTGACAATTTAAAAACACACATTTTTATCTCATTGTAGTAGACAGCGTCCGATATACGCCTCGAGAAAAAACTAGGGAAACATGACTGGTAAGATACTGACAAAAAAAAAGAAGAAAAAGGCGCTAGGTAAAGCATTGAAAGCTAGATGGAATGAAAAAATGTACAGCCCTGTTGGATAGTAGTGCCACCAGCTATCCACTATTACAGTCAAACTCACCGTTTGACCAATTGCGGTTTCGTTTTGTGAATGATTGAGCGCGCGCTTAAGTGAAGACGAAGACGCCAATGTAACAGCATTTGTAAAAGCTCCCTGAAGAAACGACACTGATTACTCTCAGCCTAAAATTCTGCCAACGCTATCTTCAAACAAAAAAAAGAAAAGAAAAAACCGAGTTCATAAAAAGCAACACATGATTTTAAAAGAAAAAAAAAAAAAAAAGTATTTAATCCAGAAAAACAAACAAAAGCAAACTAAAAATTTATCGGACCAGGTTATTCTAACAAACTTTACTTCTCCCCGCTTCATGCAAAAAAGACAGAATGTTTAAGAACCGTTGTTAAAATCTAAACTGTCCAACATGAAGGAAAAAAAAAAAAGGTGGTCGAGACGCTCTAATCGTCAAGCCGAAAGAGAAGCGATCGACGTGGGACAGACACCTCTACAGTCAGTAACCTATACTCATCCTAAACGCTGGAGCTCACCTCCATCTATATTACAATGCAAAGGATAGGTTAACCACTTCACCCAAACACACACGAAGATTTAAAACAAAAAAAAGAAAAGAAAAACTAACAGGAAACAGGTAAAATTCACCTTCGTCCAGTATAAAACAAGGAGAAGAATCTATATGCTCTACTGTGACAGATGCAACAAATACCACTGAGCAGAGAAAATGTCCTACAGAGCGTTATTTAGGGAAAGAAAACAAAAAAAGAACAAAAAAAAAAAAAAACCCAAATAGAAAAAGAAGAAGAAAAAAAAGACATCTAGGCTCCTCGGAGCGCACTTAATCCAGTAGAACAAAAAACTTGTGATTACATGACGTACAGAAGAACTTTAACCTGTCACGTAAATCTCAAATCTAATGCTCGAGAAAGTCCATCTTTTTTTTCCCCCCTCTCTCTGTTTTTTTTATTTCTATAAATCCAGTGCTGCTGCATGATATATGTACTGTTAACCCGCCCTTCGACAGAAAGGGTGGGGGGTCTTTGTTGTGAACAGTGGTCATGTGGTGGCACTGGTGTTGGAGAAACAGCCCAGTTCTGATTAACAGTAAGTCAGTATGTTGAGTGAGGTAGCATGTGTTGAATTACTGGTCCTCCTCCTCCTCCTCTTCTTCCTCCTCGGATGATTCTTGGGATGTCTTTTCTTCCTTCTCCTGTGACAAAAAGGGAAAGTAAAAACAAAACAAAGTCACTTCAATTTTTCGCCTGCAATTGCAACTGAGATATGCCTTTAGCGCGCCATCGCCGATTAACAACAAAGGCTTCCTGTGATCCGCGCCTCGACGCGACTGCTTTTTGACTTTTATTAACTCCAGAAACAACATGGAAGGGCGGGTGGGGGGTGTGGGGGGCTTTGATAAACTGCAGAGGCACGAAGAGCACCCAGGGCAAGGGTGAACCATCTGCAGCGCAAAGTGATTCATAACTGGTGAGTCACGGTGAGCCATCCCGCTTTTTCCTTCACACACTCACTACTACAAACATGTTCATTCATAAAAATGAGTGGGCTAGTTAGGATGGGCAACTTGGGCTCATTCTTTTCTGGTGACTAATGTGATCCAAACAACTTTCTTTTTTTTTTTTTTTTGAAAGTGCGCCTGGACCATTCGTGCGCATAATGGAATGTTACTACGAAACCGCTAACATAGGCGTCTACCTTGCAAGTTTAGAGAGGAAAAAAAAGAAGAAAAAAAAGCTTGTCAATGTTTAAAGAGTTTCTCTGAACGAAAAAAAAAAAAAGAGAACCAAAATAGCAGATGAGTAAGACTGACTCATCTGAGAGGAAGGAAGAAATTAAGAAAATGCAATTCCACCCAGCAGACAGTCATCCCCGTCATAATTTCATTTAACTGGGAGACAACTGGTTTAGCAAATGTGTTGACGCTTACCTCCTTCTTAGGTCTTCCCCTACGTTTTCCCCCTGCAGACGGGGTTCCTGATGCTTTCTGTGAAGAAAAAAGAATAAAAAAAAGCAACATGTCAACAGGATTTTATGGAGAGCAGCAGAGAGATCTTTGAGCAGCAAGGACCCCCCAAAACGGCTGTTATCTATATTTTTCACACACTTGCCTGCAGATGGCAGCCGTACCTCTGCAACAAGACAAGATGGAAAAAAAAGGGGGCATTGGGTTCATTGGCTATTATCTGGAAGGCCAACAGGAACTGCACACAGGGCACTCCAGTTCGCTGGCCACCTGGTCCGAGGCTCAGAGACAGCTGGTGAAACTGAACGCAGACACAACCCGCAGCTCGTCCCCTTCGCTTCGAAAACCTACACGAGCGCGCAGCCTGAACTCCCTCCGTCTTCCCCCCCACTCGTTCCCATAGATAGCAGCAAAGAGAGCACACAGAAGAGGGGGGGGGGCTGGAGGATTGGGGTGAGGGTAGGGAAAAGAGAAAAAAAAAATCTGTTGCCATGGAGACAGGCAGAGAAGAACTAGGGCTGTGTGGTGGTTGGGGGGGGCGGAGGGGTGCTTAGTGTCAGCTTGGAAACAGTCTTGCGGCCTCTGCACCTGCACGGCACAGCACGCGGCGAGCTGCAGGAAGCTGCGCGTAGGCTCCCTTCTTCCATGCGACCCTCCCTTTTTTTTTGGGGGGGGGGGTCCCCTTAATACAATAGGATGACAGGGCTGGGCCATTTCTGACACCAGGAGGTAGAAGCCACTAAACTGCAGCCAAGAAATATATATCACAAGTAACAGCTCGACATCCTTAAAGCGGATGAGGTTAGCTGCTGTTGCAACCGAAAAAAAAAAAAATCTGGGTTTTCAAACAGGAAGAGCTTATCAAGAAAAAAGTTTGTGTTTTGGATGCACGCTGCAGCAGAAAACACCACGCTGGAGCAAACTTACTTTGCCCTTGCCGGTTGTCTTGTTTTTGCTGCCCTTTGGTCGTCCTCGGGGTCTCTTTGGAGATGGGGACCCACTTGGATCCTGGCATTTTGACGACAACAACAAAAGGATCATAGGCGAGACCTTTTAGGAAACATCTGGACAAATAACTAAATCTTACAGACATTAAACAGACACACAGCCACAAACTGAAGCCGGGTTACTAAGAAATCACAACAAAAACTGTCCGAGTGGTCCTGCCTGCTGTTTCAGAAAGGGGAACACATGCAGAAGTAAACATTAAGGGGGGGGGGGATGCTAATGCCTCTAAAAAGAGAGGTAAATTCAGCACGACGAGTCCTGTTCAAGCGTAACGTGCGGTTCAGAGCCATGTCATGGCTCACTTGTCTACCGTTGCGTTTCCGGCGTGTTGATCGCTGCGGCTCTTAGCAACCGAGCAACTCAATAGTGAAACACAGCGGGCCGAGTGACATCTATATGATCCACTCTGCTATGTCATGCATTACACGAGGGGAGGGGCGGGGTGAGTGTGTGTGTGTGTGCCTGTCTATGTGTGTGTGTGAAAACCAGTTTAAAAGGTGTTGGGTTACCGGTTGCTTACAAACTGGTGAGACGTGCGGGAAGTTTATTGTAAGACCTCTGCACTGATAAGCCGCCCCCCGCGGTCACGAGGTCTTGCTGCAGCCCTGCCCGGATTCTTCCCTTCAACCCGACCTCGGGACACTGATATGCAAAGTGCATCTTACCTGCAGTAACATCTACCTGAGGTGTGTGTGTCTGTGGNGGGGGGGGGGGTCTGCTCTCAGTTTATTATAGGTAAGAGATGCAGCATGCAAAGTCAAAGTAAGCCATGTAGGAGTAAATGGACACTACTTACGTCAGAGGTTTTTACCTGGGCCTGCTTACGGGGTCTTCCACGCCCTCTCTTCTCTGTCGCCTCCTTCTCTTTCGGTGACACTGTCCCCTTCTTGTCGCTCATGTTCGCGGAGCTGTTCCAACCTGCGGAAGAAACACAAGAGCAAAAGAAAATCACCACCACCACCAGCAGCAGCAGGCCCCCGGGAGCAAAGCGAGGCCTCGAGTTCATACAGAAAAAGCAGGGAACATTAAGTACCCGAGCCACTAAACTCGCTGACCGCAGCGACGAGCCCGAAGTGACCGACCGAACCGCGCACCGTTTAACCCAATTAATCCGCGCCGATTTCCAGATCTATTTCGGTCTCATCCCGGCTCTGGCTACACGGAGGGGGTTCGCTGCGAAACCGAGCGCAAGGTAGTGCAATGTAATCAAGGTGGAATGGAAGGAAGGGAAGGGGACGCATAAACCTGCAAAAAAAAAGAACCCCCCCTCTTAGCAATTAAATAGGCCCAGCTGTGCTCAAGCGAAGCCGCCTCACAGCGTGTCCGCGCGCCGGGGCCGCGGAGAGATCCGCACACAATGGCTGCTGTGTCGGCTCGTTAACGTTTGCAGGCTAAAACGGCTAAAAGCCTCGGCCTAATGGCTGCTAGCTTTATTATTGTTATTGCCGGAGAGGAGGCGGCGGCGAAAAGCCCAGGTCGAGGCAACAAAAGGCGGCTTCACGGTGAGCGCATACGCGCCCCTTTCTTTCTTGCCTTAGTATTTCCCGCCGGAGCTTCGCTTGTTCGTAAAACGCTCCGCTAGCATGTTTAGGCTAAATAGCTGTCTCCGCGTCGCCTTTCTCACACTCACCTTTGTCACTGCTTTATCGCCTCCGTCCTAAATTGAAGCGGATTCGTTTCCTTTAAAGCCTGGCTGCTTTTTGGAACCGGTTAAAAAGCCGATCTATAAGCTACAGCTTTTATTCGTCAGACACACACACAAGCCCGCCCATTTAAAAACGCGAGCTCCTGCAGCTTTAATAACAAATAATCATTAAAAAAAACAAAAACACCACCGACTATTTTTAACCCCGCCTACTTTTTTTTCTAAAAAAAAAAAAAAAAAAAAAAATACAAGAAATAAAAATGAATATATTTTTCTTTCTTTTTTTTTACCGGCAGAATGCGAAGTTTAATACAGTCCAATACCGAGCACGTGCGTCTTGTCTCGTGCAGATAAAGGGAAAAAAGGCGCCGGACGGGAGGAGTTTTGGACAATTTAAAGCGCCGCCCTCAGGGGAGCTGGAACACTGGAGGGCGGGGATATGATAAACGGGGCCACCAACAGCACGAGAGGTGCCCAACCCCCCCAAACACACACACTCATCCCACTCCTCAGCTCCTGAATTCTTTACATTTTCCAGGTTTGATCACAAAACGCCAAACAGATGTGTAGGAGCAGCAGAGTAGTAATAAAGGAGAGCAGAACAGTAGTAATAATAATATTAAATATTTCAAAGAAAGAAGCAGAATTACCAGATTTCTTTGAGAGGGAACAACATTCCTCAGTCTTCACTGTAATGGTGAGTGAACTCTGACCTCCCCCAGTGTAAACACAGGCATTCTGCTCCTTTACATCCTGACCTGCCTCCTTCATTCAAAGCCATACCTTTCTCCTTTAAAATATCCGCATAAAAATAGCCCATATCACAATACTAAATGTGTGCAAACTGCATCTGAGGTATGACAAATAAAAGCCAGTAGATGGGGGACTGGTTGGACTCTGAATAACGCAGGTACGTTTCCCCTGAAAATGCTGTGAATTTGCATGGACCAAAAAAAAAAACTGATGTTACAAATCTGTATTTGTAAAGCACCTTTCGTACAAAGCGTAACACAAAGCAATTTACAAACAGAACAAAGTATAACAGGGAAGCAAAATAATTACAAAGAAATAAATGAAAAAACACATGCAAGATCATTTAAATCAGCCATAAGGGACCGAAGGAACTGAGAAAATGCAATTTTGTTAACAAGGAAATTATTTAAAATGCTTACAGAACACTGATTTCTTTTTTTTTGTAAGGAATTTATGTTCATATATTTTGTTCAATAAGTTTAACTTTTTGTGCTCAACTATGTGTATATACCAGTCAGTATGCATATTATGCACAGGCAGGGTGGTGATTTCACCTCTTTCTGCTTTTGCAGCTTTGGTCACTTCGTACCCAGACTTTTGTGGAAGGAGCTGCCTGCGTGGGTCCATTTGTGCGGTCCTTTACAGGCGATGGCTTAAAGCAAAACTCGGATCTGCTCATCTGGTTAGAATTTGCTTGAGATTAAGGTTAGGCTCACTGGGTAAGAAGGCTGAGGATCCAAAGGCAAAGAAAATGTTACGTACTTTAAGGTCAGGTAAGGCAGCAGATAACCAGATATGCAATGGTACGGTGATACAAAGTGCTAACGTGGCCCGGGTAGCTCACTGCTGGGGACTAGCGGACACAAAATTGCGCAACAATACGCAGATTTTCTCTTGGATTCACACAGAAGATCACATCACAAAGTACTGCAGGCAGGTTTCGGACGCTTGGATGGAAAAATCGTTGCTCCACGTTCAAAACGAGAACCTGCGACTCCAAGGGAAGAAACTGAGAACCCTCGTGAACATTTCGAGACATTTCGGAAACTGGGTAGTGTGAATGTTGTTCGCAATTTGTCGCCACTTTTGTTCACTTTGACCTGAACATACTTACGCATAGATTTTCAAGCTTTCTTTGACAAACATTGGAGAAAAAAAAAAAAAAAGCCGAAAAGGGACACTGGCTGACTTAGTCAGGGTTTTTCATTCACAAGTGAAGCACATCTGAATGAATCGAGCCTTAGAAATAGCAGCAGCGAAGAACCGTGAATCAGCCGCTTTTTTCCACGAGCCGGCTTTAGGTAAATAAACGCGCCCGCGTCGTCTGGGGGTCGGATGGCTGCGTCTCATGTGGCTGTAAGTCAGCAGGAAAGTCACAGCCCAAAAAAAAAAACAAGAACCAAACCTCAAGGAGGAAACGACTGTGGTGGACAGTTCAGGGAGGGGAAAAAAATATACAGAGGCTCATTCCCCCCGCCCCTGTTTATCCGTGAACAACTTTAATTTATGGGGATAGTTGGAGTATTATATGATATTTGGGAAGACGTCTCTCACTCATGGCAGGTTGGGTGGTGTGTACTGGATCACAACAAAAACAGCTGCTGAGTCCGTTCCTGAGAGGCCAGCAGCAATTTGCACAAGTTGTTGCTGTCTAACCCGACGCAAATCAAGCCCTTAAAGAAACAAAAAAAAAAGTTAAAACTCACATGTGAAATTTGACTTTTTGCAATAAGTTTTGTTTCTTTAAATTCCAGCCTTTTTCACAAGACATAACGTTTATCAGGAGGTTGGGAAAAATAATACTGTCACCAAACAAATGAATAAATATACCTGCACATCTACCTTACCCTGTACCGTCCCAAAGACTGGTTTGTTTATAAAATGATGGGAGTCCGAGGAACAGGAAGTGACATCGTCATGGTAGTTGTGGTTCCGGTTGCGATACAATAAACTTCCTAAACAGTTTGAAAGAAATTCTGTGTTAATGTTATCATATTGTGAAGTTTGCTTGGAAAAGTGGAATTTCTCCCACACAGTCCCAAACAACCTTTAGTTACTGAGTTAATATGTGTGTGCGTGTGTGTGTGTGTGTTTAAATTGAACTTCAGAATGAATGTGTGTGTATGGTTGTGTTACTGTTTGTGCCTGTCTGGGGCGGATCTCACCTCTCAGCCGGTAAATCCTGAACACGATAAAATGGGCTATTTAAACTGCCTTGGTTTATTTATTCATTTATTTACTTTTTAAAAAGCAGGATATTAAGACAATGAGTCAGCTGCTCGTTCAAAAGCCAAAAGATGTATTTTAGGAACGGTCCTGAGGAGCTGCGTACCAGATTGACTTTGCGCTCTTTCTCTGCTGTCTTGTTTTTGACTCCGTCTGTCCGCGTCCAGAACCGTCCAGAACCATCCAAACAGTCCTTCAGCTGCTGTGATGCTTCCAGAGGGTTTTAATCAGGAAATGACGTATAGCTAACAGAAATCCTTGTCCACATTTACATTATTGGACCAAGTTGTGAAATGTTTATCTCCTGTTATTTACTGAAAACAAATCAAAACAGTATTAATCATACTTATTTTAGTTTATTCTTAAATTAAATAAACCTTTTTATCTTATTGCACAAGACTAACTCTGTGTGCTTTTGTAAGAATGACAAAGATACCACAATTCACTAAATAAAAACACAGCGGTTCAGACTTTCTAACATACAAAAACTTAGTATTCAGTCATTCATGAACACATTTCTTAAATTAAATCCTTGGAAACAGCTAATTGCTTTGAACATTTTGGTTCATAGAGTTTTAAAAGCAAAACTTTTAATTACTTTAAATACATTTATGCAATGTTTATTACCTAACTTTCATAGCGGTGGGCAATCATGTAATTGCCTCTGTGTGTGTGTGTGTCTGTTGGCAAATTATCTCATGAACCACTGCATAGATCCGAAGGAAACTCTCAGAAAGTAACCATCGGATGTGCTTCTACAGCCGATTAACCTTTGGAGCCAATCTAACTTAAGATGGCCGCCACAGTTAACCAGCCTTGGCAAAAACAAAAGTGGCTAGAAGTTGCTGAGTTTTACAGATACTGAGCTAAAATTTGGCATGATGGCAGCCGAGAGTCACCCCCATCACATTTTCTAACCACTAACAGATTTGACGACGGACAACATGCGTTTCTCCAAAGAATTACACTTTTATTATTTTTATACAATATTAGTCTATTAATTGCACCATTTCTGCCCATCACTAACAGCACTCTTTTCAGAGTTACTTCTTGGGTAAACCCAATGTGCCCAAATGGGATGTTTTAGTCCAGATTCTTACTCATTAACAGACCCAGAGCTGCTCTGTCCCTTAGCCGTACACATAAAGGGGAATATGTCATGTCTCAGATATCAGTGCAACATTTTATTTTTTTCCATTTTCTGAAATGCGTCTGATGTTGAGTGCATCGGGGTGGAGGCCACAAAGGAAACAAGGTGAGCCGAAACACTCCAAGCTGTGTCACACGAGGGCGAGGGTTTGTTATGCAAATAAACTAGCCATGTGGAGGAAGATGAGTTCTCTGCAGTCTGGTGAAGAGCAGCGAGACGGAGACTGCAGAGTGGCTCTGACAGGTTGTTCGCTTCTGGCCGCACGGCTCAAATAAATGCAAGTAAACCCACTTCAAATCGGATATTATCACAAGGGAATTTAAACATTTTTTTTATCATCTGCAAAATGTGCACAGATATCAATCCACTGTACAGGAACACGGCCAGAGGAGTGGAAAAGGAGGCTGGATGGGGCATGAATGGATAGCGCGCTTTTCCTCAATGAATCCAATGTTCTGCTCAGCATGTGCTCGCCTTGCATACCCGACACCCACCCACCCCCCACCCCCTCCTCTTCTTTTCCCTCCCAATTTCTCACTCTATTCACTTCCTTCCTCCCTATCTTCCACAACTACTTCAGCACCCATCCCCCACACCCTCACACATCTCTGCCATACCCAGCCCCTTCAGTGAGTGGAGGGAATCAGGAAAATAGGTTCGCTGTGTGTATGTGTGTGTGTGTGTGTGTGTGTGTAGGTGTGTACGTGTGTGTGTGCGTGTGTGTGTGTGTGCTGCTGTGGGGCAAGGAATGTCGTCCGCCTCCACCTGGAGACCAGCGGAAGGACACAATAACGTAACTGATCTGCAGTGATGCAAAAATAACTGTTTAAATATGATGCCAAGACAGCTGGTTTTATTATAGTGCAAATAATTTAATTTGATAGGTGACCACAGCGGTATTTTATTCTGACAGGTATGCTGCGCGGCTATCTTATTAGGTTCACTAGTAGACTGTAATCTACAGTTTTTACCTTTTTAGGAGGCGACAATTCACATTTAGGTTGATTGTTTGAAGTGTTTTAAAGCTAAAATACAATACATATATTTTTCTGATATTCAGCCAACCTCTATTGATCCAATGAGGTGAGTTTCATTCAGCCATCTTTGTCAACAGTACAGAACTTTTGCAGAAAAATCTACAATATTCATCAAGTATACAAAAAAAACATTTTCTGCATTTCTGTGTGGATGAAGACATTTCTAGAAGCAGATCCATGTTTACAAAGATATTTTTAGAAACAAGATTTAGATCAATTGTTTTAGAAAAACAGCATTTCTGGGTGGACGCCGAAGGAAAGAGTTGTGAGTGTGTGTACTTTTTTTTAACATACTAAATAAACAACAACGAAAATACCTACTGAACAGTCTGTATCACATTGGAAGCATCTCCTTTCTGTCAGTGAAACCCAGGACGGATTGTGCAGACAGATGTGGAAACAGGAAGAGTCAAAAGAACATTTTATATATTTCCAACTATTACCATAAACACGTTAAAACTTCTATAAGAAGGCAGCACGAGCCGATTCATGAGCCCTTTTCTGATTAAAATTTAGAATTTAAGACATGCTCATGAAAACGCGCCGTTAAATTTAAAGAACGACATGCCCCACACAGCACACTTACCTGCTACCAATAATTTAATTATGTTGTAAGAAGAAACGTCGGATCTGCTGCAGCTTAGGTGTCTCTCAGTTTTGTTTGGACGTGTTTGAATGAAGCCGTGAAGAACAGTTGAATCCAGAAGGAGACCAGCTCGTTTAAACAAACAGAACATTGTTCTTGTTAACACTAAAACACCACCTCAGATCATTTTTTTTATTATTCCAGGTGTTGAGTCATGTAGTTCTTACCTTGCTGCTTGTAAGTTCAAATAAAACAGACTCCAGGGTTTGGCTTTACTGCAAAATGTGCTCCTAAAATGAATATGTTTCAACTCTTTTAATTTATACAAGATTAAACATTTCAAACCACTAGAAAAGAAAAAAAAATGCAACACAGAAACAAATATGACGCATTTTAGGTCATTCCTATCAGTTTTTAGACTATTTATTTGTCTTGTTTTAAGCATTTATTTCTTTTTACATCCGCGTGTACGTTTTGTCCAAGACGCCTGGATTTGTCTCCGTTACGTTTTAGTTTTTTTTAAGTTATTTGTTTGTTTATATGTCACGTTTCTTCACTTTCCCCAAGCAGTTTGGTTAGATTTAGTTACCTACCTTCTTGGATGGATATAGAACTAAAAAACAACAACAACAAAAATACTTAAAATAAACATAAAATAAACCATTTTACGATGTTTCTGAAAGTGCATTTATGCTCAACGGTCCCATCCACAAATGACAGAAATGATTTGCTGTTAAGATAAATAAGAAGAACAACTTTAAAAGAAATGCTGTTTTTGTCACTTGATCCCAGACTGGACATGTGAGGATTTATTCACTTCACAGTTCAAATGACATTTCTATGAAACTGCCTTTAGAAAAAGGTCTAATTGCAGTTCTCAATTATCTTCACATTTTTTTTTATTTTAATTTTTTTATAGCATATAAACTTTGAATAATTACATGTGTCCAGAAAACATCTGTCTGAGTGTCTTCAGACACAAAACTGATTTAATGAAACCTTAAAAGTCTGTAAAAAAAAAGCCATACGTTAGGCAGCAGGAGAAGGAGCCGCTCTGAATGTGAATACTAATCAGATCTGTCCTCCTCTCTTCAGAGCGTCTCCTTAGCTCTTGAACTCTGCAGCAGCTTTGGGCAGACTGAATCCTATTAACCATTTGGAGTGCGGGGTGGGGGTGGGTCGGCGGGGTGGGGGTCTTCTTGGCCC
>NC_051437.1:10644890-10649729 GCF_001649575.2 Kryptolebias marmoratus | reverse complement strand
GCTGCCCCCCTTCCTCCTCCCCCTCCTCCTCCTCCTCCTCCTCCTATATGCACACGGTCTTGCTCATTCTAGAAATCCATTTTTAGGCGCTGCATTTAAAAACCACAAGAGCTCTTGCAGCCAAAACCGAGTAACAGATGTGAACAAAACATCCTATTCCTGCCTGGGTTTCCCCCTGCTCGTGCTGCTTGTTGGCTCTGGATGAGCCTGAACATGACTAATACCCACACACACACACACACACACACATCCTCCTTTTTCATCCTATGAAGAGGTGAAGGGGGAGAAAAAAAATAATAATAAAAGGGAGAGGAGCAGTAGAGAGAGAGAGAGAGAGAGAGAGAGAGAGAATCCATTAGGAAAAGAGCGGGAAAGGGAGGTGGGCGGAGATGGGAATATGTGTGGGTGTCTTTTCTACTCGAGCAGGGGCGGATGGAGGTTAGGGGGCGGGGGGATGGTGTGTGTGGGGGGGTGTCCATTTAGTCAGCCCATGAGTAGTATGTGACTCACACAAACACAGGAAGCAGCACGTGCTGCTTGTTTAGTGAGCACAGCACTGTATTTATGTGATACTCCCGATTCACAGGGAATAATAGGAGCTCTTATAGACGACTTTTTTTTTTCTTTTTCCTTTCCTTTCCTGCTTCACCTCCTCACACCGGCCACTGACTCAACGCTCCACTTTCCCTTTTTTTTTACAAATAGTTTCGTCTCCACATCCTGAGGTTCTTGGAGCGGGCTCCGGCGGATTCATCGGCCGCGCTCGTGACTCAGCTCTGAAATTCTTCGATCAAAATATGGTGCCGTTTGTCGAAGCTGTCCCCCCCTGGGCGAAAATAGTCCAAACTTGCTGAGCGCTCTCTCTGTCTCTGTGTGTTCACGTTTGAAGTCATTGTTTACTGATCTGTGAGAATGACATAGATCAGAAAGGTTGCGTATCTTGTCGGTCGTGTCACTGGAACCACGTCCAGTCCTTTAGATCGCAGGAAAGTGCCGAAGCAGCTTGGGTAACAGGAGTCTTTTAATAGAATATCTAGTTACTGAACATGATCATTATCAACACCAAAGACAATCAGACAGTCAGTGGGAAGCAAAGTCTTTTTGGAATTAGTTAAAGACTTGGACACTGTTGAATACTGAATCTCCTGACTATCATTAGTCCAAATTTGTCGTCTGTGGAGGACATTTGTAAACCTGAATATCTCCCACCCTCTGCACACTACTGAATAAACTCCTTTTGCTATCTACAGAGGACATTTAGGGCTTGTCAGCGATACCAAATGTGAAGGGCTGGGGCTAATTACCTTACAAAGATTGGGAAATTTAAAAAGAAAAATGGGGTTGGACATTAGTTTTTTTCCCCGTTAGTGAGGAGAATAGCACAAAATTGGAGTCCTTGCATTCCTTGAAGGAGTGCACATCACCCGCCACCTTAAATCTTAACTCCATCCATCACTTTCTTTACCCCCTGCTGCTTTTCAGGTCACAGGGAGCTGGTGTCTGTCTCCAGCAGTCACTGTGTGAGAGGCAGGGGACACCTTGGACAGGTCACAAGTCCATCGCAGGGCCACGTGGAGACAAACAACCATTCACACGCTCACCTAGGGACAGTTTAAGAGTTACCAATGAACCTAATATGCAGTGGTAAACTTGAATCTGGCTGACTCACAAAATATCCCCATGAGATATTTTGCTAACAGACAGGTACCCTCAGAAATATTATTACCACCCACCTTTCATGGCAGCATCACTGAATAAAAACAGTTCTGCTTTTCAAAACGTTGTGTTAAGAGGCAATAGAAATTTCATTTTAAAACACAACATTTTTATAAGCTGAGTGGCAAAGATCTTCAAAAAAAAAAAATAGTTTCACTACTTGGTAATACAATCAACAAGCGTCTCAGTCAGAAACCTAAAATGAGTGAAACTAAAGAAGTCTGCCAGAGAAATAATACTGAAAGAGAAAGTCCTTTTGCACTTTTATTTATTTATTTTTTTTTAATAATCCTCTATGGACTGATTACACTGATTAAACATGATGGGTTTCGTAAAAAGGCTATCCCATTTAACATAGACACATAAAATTTAGACACGTGCTTCTAGTAGTACAATAGTTCCAGTATTTTTTTTGTTTTAACGTCACGTCGGTCATCTCCACTGGAGATATGAATTACAACAGTCCACCTAAGTTCATATAAGGGTCAACAAGATCGGACCCACACATTGTTCCTCATCTGAACATCAGCACCAGCATGAGAAAGAGTCAGATCTCAGATCCAAATAACACTTCCAATCATTCTGTTCCCCGCTGGCAGGGAAATCAGTTAATACATCAATATTCAACAGCTAATGCTCAACCTGATTCAACATTCAGTTCAACTATTTCTAGAAATAGATTTTTTTTCTTTAAAAAAATCTAAGGTAATAGTTATGATTAGACCAGCAAAAGCTCAATAGGTTTAATCTGGAGATTCTGATATTTTCTCAAAATTCGAAACAAATTGGGTTTCTCTTAAAGGTTGCCAGGTCTGGGGTGGTTGGTGTCTTAAAAAACGATCTGCTTTTCTTCTGCTCACATGAAGTCACTAATAATCTTTAAAAAAAAAAAACATACAATAATATACCAATAAAACAGAGCTTAAAGTAGCTGAGTTAAACTGTAACCAGTGCTGAATGACCTGGATAATAGTCCGAATAAATCACTGGACTTTCTTAAGCCGAGTGTAAATATATGTTGACATATTTCTGAGCATAACAGCCAGTGTTTGGGTTTTAAAATCTCAGCTTTTTGCACCATCATGCCTCTGTTCCCACGACTTATAAAGAGACATTTAATCCATCCTACGAGCAGCCACCGGACAGAAATGGCTCCATCTAGTGGTGATACTGAAACACTACTGGTGCGCTCAGGATGAAAGACGGAGAGCTCTCCTTTTATCACTCATTTGGACACGTGCCCCCTTCTTCTCCGGCCGCTCGTGCTGAACAGAAGTGATGCCGTGTCCGTATGTCTCTCCTTGTCGGATCTCAGGCCCGCTCCTGTTGACAATGGCAGCCGAGACCGTTTGCTGCGATGTCCAGCAGAGGGTGGTCTCACACCGGGAGAGGGTCCTCGGTGAGGGGAACGGAGGCGACACAGTCCCCATGGATCATCAATCCTTGTTACCCAGACGGTTCGGTTTGGAGAGCGCTGGAAAAACTCCAAATGTCAACAAACAGGAGGCTGTATTTGATCGTGACTTCTCAGGCGTAAAAATAGTTTGAAAAGCCTGAGTGAAGTCACTTTTTGAGGTTCACAGCTATGGGAAGTAAGGGTGCGGATGGTGCTGCAACACCAACACCCCCTCCTGACAGACACAGGAGAACACGCGTGTCCGAGTACGTGGTTAATAATAAAGGCCTAGCATCCATCCCCTCCACCATGGAGGTTATGTTTTACGTTGTGTGGATTTGTTTGCCTGTCTGTTAACGGGATTACTTAAAAAAAAACTAACAGACAGATTTTGATTACATCTTCCAAAACTGTCGGGGTTGGCACAAGAAATGATTGATTAAATTTAGGTTGTGATCTGGATCACAATCTGAATCGGGCTTTTTTTTAATGTTGCTATGGCTTGGCGGAGGTTTGCGCTCTCCAAGTGCTTCTAGTAATAATAATACTATTAATAATAATACATTTTATTATTCTACTCTCCCAAGGGCACTTTACAAAAGCACAAAAAATCATGAGATAAAAGCACAGAATAAAAAAAAAAAAAAAAGTCGAAATGGCCAAAGAAACTACAGCGAGGAGGAGACTCTCAGCAACAATCACACCACATTTAGCTCAGTATCTGTAAAACTGAGTTAGAGACTTTTTTGTGTTGGCTAATAATTATTAGTTGTGGTAGCCATCTTGAATTAGGCTGAAGTTATCGAGTCATGAATGTTCATCCAGTCAGTACTTCCTGAAAGTTTCATTAAAATCCATCCAGTGGTTCATGACATATTTTGCTAACAGACAGGTGGCGTTGACTCTAATAGTTTAAGCCAAAGTTTGAGAAAGAGCTCCTGCGTGATCAGTTAGTGCTTCGACTATGTGTTGAGGATGACTCTCAGCTACTAACACACCAAGTTTTAGGTCAGTATCTGTAAAACTGACCAAGTCATAGAGATCTTTGTGTTTGGTAAAGTTGCTTTGCTGCGGTAACCATCTTGAATGGGGCGGACTCCAAAACTTAATCAGTTGTAGGTATGCATCCCATAATTACTTCCTGGGAGTTTCAGTAAAATCCATTTGCTAGTTCATGAGATATTTTGCCAACAGACAAACAAACGCAGACACAATAATGAATTAATGAAAGAAAGGACAAGAAGACACTTTAGTAGTGCTGCTGTTGTATATCTGTGTGCAGAAATTGATGTCTGCTTAAAACCCACAAAGAAACGTCAGCAGATTCGGTTGTGAAATGCAAACTGTCTTTTGCAATGTTCATATTTAGATACGACAAACGTGCTCTGCCAGTACGCATCAGGCAGCATGGTATACTCCATTAGAGGGTTTGGAGTCGCGCGCTCTCAAACACCGCCCGTCTGAAACGTGTCCACGCAGCTCCGGTCAGGTTTAAATCCAAGTTTAGAGGAACCAAGAAAACGGGGAAGAAAGGAGCTTTGTCATCCTGACAGATGAGCATGTGTTCAGAGGAGTTGGAGGGACCCACGGATGTGAGTCACCTTGGCGACGGTGCATCTGGAGTTTTAGAATTCACTCTCCCACCACCCCCACCACGCTCTGTTCTAACTGATTGATCAAAAGGGAAAGGTCCTTCTTGCCCACTTCGGGGCCTGTCACCCCCCCCC
>NC_051437.1:10621270-10644706 GCF_001649575.2 Kryptolebias marmoratus | reverse complement strand
TTTTTTTTTTTTTTTTTTTTTTAACCACAGCCCTTTCTATTTCCACAGGGAGCCAGAATCTAGAATCTCTGAGAGGAGTGCTGACGTGACGACTGCGAGGGGGGGGGGGATAAAAACGGTTTACAAACTCCAGTGCGGAACAGGTGCTCGGCTGATCTGCAGAGCTCAGGCGCGTTAACATTTGTCTTATTGATTGCATTTTGACTGACGGTTCCTCTGTCAGGCTCATCGGGGGAGGAGGGGGGGGAGAGGGGGAGGCCATCCTTGCCTCTCGAGCAGAGCAAACAGAATTAGTGTGTACAAACAGCAACCAGACAGTGACATTTTAAGGAAACCCACCAAATCGCGGAGAGGAGGAATATCTTCAAACACTTGCTTTGTCTCCACGCGCGCTGAGCTGATTCCATTTTAAAAGCTGTTCCAAGCAGCACAGAAGGCACCGGCGCAACTACGGTAACCTGCGTGAACAGATTAGGGACCATCTTCACCACAGACACGTGAAAGAGACCCAACTCCTTCTACTGTGGACGCCCAGAGACATGAACCATGCTGCTGCAATTCCACTTTGAGTGTCTCGGATAGTTTTTTTTAAATTTTGTGTTCACTCTGCATCTCTTTATGGTCGTTCCTGTCCCGTTTTGTTCTTTATTGCGCGTCTTTGTGGTTGTGTGTTGCCGCTCATTTGTGTTGGTTTAGTTCGGTGGTCTGACATGTTTTATGGTCATTTTTGTACCTCTGTAGTAAAGTTTGACATCTTCCATCATTCACTTCGGTAGTTTGGTGTCTCCTTGTTGCCGTTCTTTCGGTAATTATGTTTTAGCACGGTTTTTTTCCAGGATTGTTTTGTGCCTCATTATAAGCCCCGCCACAGAAGGCAAACGAGGGATTCTGTCTTTGCTCATGTTTGCGTGTTCATTTGTCTGTATCATTAGCAAAATAAAATTTAGCTGAAACTTTCCGCGTACAATCACTTGGTGGACCGACCTGATGCAAAATGGCCGCCACAGCCAGCTCACTTTAGGAAACACAAAAATTGCTACAACTCAGCCAGTTTTAAAGACATTGAGCTAAAATGTGGTGTGGCAAAAGCCAACCTCAACACAAACTCTATAGTCTTTGCCAAAAACATTGGCATTACCTCCAAAAATCAACCCTGTCTGTCTGTTAGCAAAATATCTCATGCACCACTGGACAGATTTTAGTGAAACTCTTTGAAAATAATAACTGATTGTGCATCTACAACTCATTAACATTTAGAGTCAACTCAGTTCAAGATGGCCACGACAGCTAACGGACCTTAAAATGGCCAAAATGTACAGATGTTGAGCTGATTTTGGTGTGGTGGTGGCTGATAGTCACGCCGAGCACACTGCATACTCTGAGAGCAAACACATATTATCAGTTCTCAAAAACAACTTATTTCCTTTTCATCGAAAGACGATTTTTCGTTTCAAACTTCGGCGTAAAAGGTGGCCGGCGACATCCACTCCTTTGAGGAACGCTCGGCCTTTAAACTGTTGTTGTTTTCCATTAGCTCCCATTTGATGTCTTAGCGTTAATAAATGAAACGCATCACGTACTCGAGCAGTAGATAACCCAGTTTCCTCCGTGTTTGCTCGGTGCCCAGACAGCAGAAAGGCGGAGCTCCATGTTGATTGTTCTTGCAGTCCACAGTCCAGCTGTTGCAGCAGGGAAGTCCCACCGCGGTATCTGGAGTAATATCAGTTGACAGACTCTTTATCTGACACCAGGATGTCCGTCTCTGGCCCTGACCACATCCCAGTGTTTGGTGTCCTGAGAGAGCGCGTGTCTGATAGCTGCCTATTGATGAACGATTTGAGTTGCAGAAGACGGACTGTGGCGCTGCCACCCGCAGGGGCCCAGGCCAGACGGATGGGTCTATTTGTAATGCAGAGGGGGCCCAGTAGCGGCATTAACTATTAAAGTGTGGTTATCTGAGGGTAATGGTACGCCAGCAGCATGGAAACAAACTGCAGCAAAAGAAGGGGTAATCGTAACATTGATACACGAGCCCCTTCTTTTCTAGATATGGTCCATTTTCCTGTGTGACTGGATATTTGCGATATGTCACAAATGGTTGAACGGGGGCATAAATAGAAACAATTTATTGTGGTATTAACCTAACGTAAACACAATAAAGTTTGTCATTAATGCCTGAATATTACTCACACCCTTTATGTTATCTAAGGCAATTATAAACCTTTATGGTGGATCCCAAGTGAGTTTGATTATTTCATTTTTACTGTTGTGTCATATGGCTTTCTCGGACACAGTTAAAGGGATATTTTGGACATTTAGAAGTGGGATTTCTTTGAGAACGTTATTAACAATAATACTGTATCTCCCCTGTTGTGGATGGCTCTTTTAACAACCTGAATTTCGAGAAACAAAGTTTAAGTCTGACTGGACTGACAATCTAACTAGTCCAAACAAGGCTAAGACCGAAATGGACTACAGTCCCTTTTGCATTACGTAGTTATTTACATGGTATTCTGTGGTTACTTGCACGTGCAGCAAGCTGTAGCACTTCCCCTGTCGCCTGGGGAACCTCTAGCTGAAATGTCTGAAATATTTGACAGAACAGCAATGTAATGCTGAATCCTTTCGGATGAGAGGCGAGACATGTTTAAAACCAAGAGATGAAGTCCACTTGCCGTCTATTTAAGAACTTACAATGAACCACGATGAACTGGTGGAGCCTGGAGTTGTTTCAAGACAACACTTTAGCCTCGGCCAAGTTTGATTCAACCATTATCTAGTCAGGTTTGTTGGACTTCAACTTTATTTCTGTAAACTGAGGTCAATCAAAGAGCTATCTTTAATGGGTACATTATTAACCGTTCGTGATTTTTCTACAGAACTCCATGTGCAAATGTTTCAAATATCTTTTTAACAAAGGTCTGGGGATGTTTGGATGTTGTCTTTGCAAGCGTTCAGCAATAAAGGTAAATGTAATCAATCTGGACTACCTTATTTTTGCCTTTTACCATGAGCTGATTCTTCTTTGTTTTTGTTTCATCCACTTTGAAAAGTCTTAAATAATTAGTTGACCACAGTAACCCCTCTGCTCCTCACTTTTTGTTACCTTGCCTTTGCCCTCGTGTTTTAATTTTGTTTCGGTCAGTACACAAATGAAAAGAAAGCGTTTAATTGTTTTAAGCTCGTATAAAAATGAAACTTGAAAACGGGTTTGGCACACAGTGGCAACAGCTGGATAAACAACCTGTGAGTCTTTTTTTTTCCCTCATTCACCGCAGCCCTAAAATGTTCGAAAAGTTGCTGGGTGGAGATGAACACAAGAATGCAAATGTTTGTGTCAGACCAGACTTTTGCAAATTTAAAGTTGAAAGAAAAAAACAACAACTCCCGAATGAGCACTGGTGCGAATACAGCAGGTAATTGTCTGGAAGATTCAAGGTGAGCTAACGTGCATGCTGGTCTGGTGGCTTTTTCCTTCTAGCCCGAATGTTGCTCTTTACTCTTTCAGGGATGTTACAGAAAAGCTCAAATCAATGCACTGTTAATATCAGTGCTGGAAATGTAATATATGAATCACAGTAACACACTAAGATGTAGTTTTTGTATACTCTATTCAGAATCCATTCGCCTAAATTTCACAGGAACAATCTGCTGTTGTCCTAAATATTTGTGAAAGGGCAGTCCATTCGAACACCAGACTGTCTTCGCCAAACCATGTCTTTTCCCAAACATAAACTGCTTGAGTTTTAGTGGACGGGCTTCAAAATTACCTCTCATAAATTTTAATTTCATGAACTCCAGTGACTTTCAACGCCCCAAGGCCTCAATTGTCTATGGTAGAGCCCCCTTTTTTGTTTGCTTATCGGTAATTGCTATAGAATGATGGTGGTGCGCTTTCTCAAATCTAATATTGCCGTGGCTGATACATCAGAGCGCTGATGGAAAAAAAACGAAAGGACAGCTTGTATGGCTCAGGCTTCGACCAATCAGAGGTACAACACTCGGCGCCTTGGGAGGAAACAGTAATTGAGAACAAAAATCTGTACCCAATTCTCTGGACTTTGTCTGCGATACATGTGTGAAAAATTGCTTCTGTCTTGGCTGCATACTCTTGTACCCTAGGACTAAATGATCCTGACCTGAGATAAAATGGTGTAACAAAGAGCCTGGCATGGTGACTTGCCTCCAACAAGCCTGAAATGATGTACTTACTTCTGGTCTGCCTCACAGCACAGCCAGTAAATGAAACAAAGACCCATAAAGTGGAGAGGGCAAATGTCTAAATGACTTCAACCCTCCGCTGACTCCGGTGTTTGTTTTTACTTGTAAACAGGCGCAGTGAGGGAGTTCACTTGATAAACTTTCTACAGCTGGTCAATACCTCTATCTGTGCTCCTGCTCTTACCAAAGGAAGTCGTGAATACGGAGTAAAAAAAGAGAGAGAAAATGGATTCAACTGTACCTTCCGCGCTCTCGTTTTGCTTGCCTGAGGCTCGTCTCAGTAAATGTGCCTTGAGAGTTGATTGGCCTGAGGGATGGAGGAGCACCAGGGAGCGCCTGGATGCAGGAACGAGCCATCCATCCCCGGTACCTGCAAGAAGGAGGAGGGGAAGGAAGTAAGCACCTGCCTGCTGAATAAATCATCACTTAGTTCACTCTGCAGCCGCAGTCCAATTAACCAAAGGGGAACCCGTGAATGCAGTTAGGTGGTATGATTAATTGCACCGTGCTGACAATACACACTTACAGCTTACAATATCCCAAAGGGCGAACAATGAGGGGTTTCGTTGCAGATTTTAGATTCCTATAAAGTATTGTTCTCTATAGATATAAAATATTATGATCGAGTCTGTTTACCATTTTGCTGACACAACTAATTATGTCCACATCCAAGATCTGGCCCCCGTAAGAAATTCTCGCACAGCAACAAACCCGTTAACACAGTCTCGTTATCGAACACAAAAGATCTCACCAATTGTCACAAAACTAAAATAAAATTTAGCAAAGACTTCTACCTCCTTTTACGGTATGTCTCCCCCGCGGGAGAAGTAATTTCAGGTGCCATAATTTCCTCTTTCATAGCTCATGACAAAGCTCTGGTTCACATCACTCCAGCTCATTTAAACAGAGCCTAATTGAACAGAAAAAGGCAGGGAAGAAGGTGAAAGGGAAAGGTTAATAGGACTGACACAAAGGGCATGCTGCAGAGGAAGTCTAGCCTTAAGTGTCACATCCGACTTGCATTATGGCCCTATACACGGAGACAATTAGGCCCGGTCAGTAATTAAGGCAACTCCAGTGGCCAAGCTCTGGCCATGGCTTTCTGAGGGATTATAGCCTTTCTCCAAGACAACTGCTGGTAATGACTTCAATCCCTCTATCACTGATATGTTCTCACGCTGACGTTTGACAGCTGCCCCATCAGATGGAAAGGTCACTGATGATGTAACAAATGAGAACAGAAGGAAGCGCAGACAAGAGGCCAAGTAATTGTGGACAAGTTGATCCATGGGAGAAAGACCGCCAATCAGCTGTTTATTTAAAAAAACAAACATATTCATTATCATTGTCTTTCTGTTTCAAAGTGTGGCATGTTTAAGTAGAGCGACAGAAATTAATTAAGCATGACATTTTCACATGGCCAAAATGTCACATTGTGTTTCCAATTTAAAGTTAATGCAAGACATTTCTTACAAATGCTTCTTTAAAGAATTGACCTAATTACTGTTTCTCAAGACATTCTTAGCGATTTTATAAAGAATCAAAACCCACATTTTATAGCTGCTTTTACCTCTTATTGAGCTTATTTGGAACAAAAAACATCCTGTAGATTTTGTTGGCTAACCTAGCAGCCAGTTATGGGTTAGGCTAGTTAGCCCATAGGTACAGCTAATAACTCAGGTTAGTTGAACACAGAAGAGCATTTGGCCACTAAAAACAGATATTTTCCTCATAAATTGTGAGAGACAAAAATCAGAGCAGAAAGAAAAAAAGAAACAACTTAAAGCTGAACTGAAATCAAATCTCAAAAAATTGACATCTCATGTATGTTATGTAGTCAAACACAAACCATTTTTTCTGACCTAAAGGTTAAATAAACTGTTTTTAGCAATTAAGTCAATAATTTCCGAAGTGGGTGATTTGTGGGGCGGAGTTGCCGTCCTGGGTTCAACGACGTGCGCTGTGCCTCGGCCGGCCATCAACGCTGCTACTGTCTGGTTGTTTACCACTGGAAATGGAAGAAGAAGCCTTTTTTGAATACAAAGAAATGCTGGAAGACTTTTAGGGAGTAATGGATATACAACCATAAGTGAACTGATGGCTGGATCTTCAGATTCAGATTCTGATGATCGCCAAGACCATCATGGTCGACAAAACAACGACTGAGTTGGGAACGTGGAATGGTGAGAACCGATTACCCCCAGATCGTTGTCATGACATCAGTACACGACACTGCAAATAAAGACGACAGGAGAGAGCTAACGTTGCTAACTTGATGCTAAAGCAGCTAACCCGATGTTAACCGGATGCTAACTCACAAACAACATGACCGTGCGTTAGAGTAATGTTTATGAACTCTCACACCAGAGTAAAATAATCAACAGCAGGTTTGTTTAATCATGGATTGTTTATATTTTTCCTTCAATAACAAACTGCTCTGAATCCCAAACTGATCTCAGGCTGTCGGCCTGTAAGCAGCTTGTACTTTTAAATGACATGGCATGTTCACGTCACATTTGAAGTAAAACTTCCTGTTTCTTGTCTCCTTCTCTGTGGCGATGTCCTCTCCATTTGCCTTTCTTTTAAAATTAAAAATAGTTAGGACTGCTGCTGGCAAAATATCCTGTTTTTTAGTATGAAGCAAGCCCACTGCAGTAAAGAGGGTCGGAGCGGCGCTTCTCTTTGAAGTGATTTGAACCCGAGTTCTGATAGTAATTCCCACATCGGAGCTTCAACTGGTGTTGGCTTCAAAACCCTTTTCAGTTCAGCTTAAAAAACAATAACATCAAAGCAACTAAGATATGCTAAAGTTACACAAATTTAATTTGAACTTCATACGGTTATAGTAAGTTATGACAGTGTTTAAAGTTTTTTTCATTGACCACAATACATAAAAATGTGAGTATATGGAGATCCAGCTAGCAGTTGGTTATTTAGTGAATATTTTTAATATTCAATAAACTACCTAGTTTTAGAAGTTCTATAAGTTTACATTTGTTGTGTTTTTCTAATTTTGTAGCAACACGAGCAGTGTGATTTGATAAAAGCTTGATTTGATAAAAGTGCATTTTTTCCCTCAATAAAATGGTACTCAGCTACGATGATGATCTTTCCTAAATATGTGTTTAGAATCGGTTGTCAATGCGCATTAACTGGATGGCGTTGATGCAGGATTTATTTTTATCATTTGTGCTCAGTGCTGAAAACACGCATGAGAAACCAGCAATTTATCCCAGAGCTGGGAAATAGCAGCGCTTCTGTTTCTGCTGCACAAAAGAACAGATGTACTAATTGGAGTTTGATAACACACTCAAACATGTGCCAACACCGCACATAAAACACATATATAAATACAACTCTGTAAATACCAAATGTGAAGGCATATGTTGATCTGAGAGTCTTACCAAGCACTTACTGGAAATAGTCTTCATTTTTTATATAAATGTAACCAAAAGCTACATGAAAGATTCATCCAATTTAACTCACCTCTTCCAAAATATCATTTAAAATTTTTTATTATTAAACTCATGTCCATTGAATTTACAATATACACTATACAAAAACCCAAACAAAGTGCTGTTTTTTCCAGGAGTTTTGAACACATTTTTCCTTCTCCAGAATACACACATGGACACTTAATCCTAATTGTTTACAGACAGCTTAGGAGTTCTTCTCAGATCCTTCTGGATCCAGCCAAAGACCAAAGACTGAAATTCTGTGTCTGGATATTGTTGACGTCTTTACTAGATTACTCTGACTTGAGTTTTTTCAAATTGTAGCTGGAAATTTGCAAAAACTCATTTGGGTATAAATGTTAAAATAAAATGAATTCCTAATTGATCCAAAGTCTCTTTTTTTAATTAAAAATTAAAACATTTTAATATTTGGCTGCTTTATTCACCCCCATGAGTAATTTTGGTGTGTATTTTACTGTAGTGCAGGCTTAATCTCCTCTCAGACTGAATTTTTGTGAGTTTTGAACACTTTTTAGCTTCCTGTATTTTTGCATCGACAATCTACGACTGTCTGGAGATATTTTTTTAAGTACAGTACTGCTACAGTACTTTGCAAACAATCTGATCTTCAGATTTGTCTTATTTTTTATGGTATAAATGTTGTAAGAGACCAACATTGACTCATCACCCGAACAAAGGAGGAAGGATAATTAGTCTATAACACTGTTGTGTATCATATTTCCAACAACAGAAGGAACAATAGGGACACATATGTTTTTCTTTGCACAGTGAATTTATTTGCGTAGCAGCGTGTTCTGGTGAACAGAAAATTTGCCACAAATTAGTATTTAAACCATAACAAACATGTAAACAAGTACAATTGTAAATTCAAGTCTTAGCCAAGAGTTTTATTGAAATCCATTATGAAATATTTTGCTAACACAACACACACGCAGGCATAAACATTATTCCTCTTTCGCCTTTAGTGGTGGGCAAAAATCCTGCCAATTCTGGGTGGTGCTATATGTTTACACGGCACTGATTAATCCATATTTCTGTGTAAAAAAGAGAACAGTTCTGGAATTATAAATGTATTCTGATGTTTATTAGACTTTTTTTTGTCCCACTTTAAGTTCAGCTTGAAGTTGTTGCGGCCTCAGACAGAAACCATTTGAGTCAGGTGGACATTTTAGCGCGTGGTTGGGTTTGTTTGTTTTTGCCTGCATCTGGGCCCAGTCCTAATGATCACGCTTCTCTAATATAAACTGCAGGATCCAATCAGACCATACTGACCTTGATGGCTTCAATACTGTTAAGGGTCTAGCGTTGACAGTTTTAAACTAAGATCATCTCAGAAGGAAGAGAGTTACAGATGTTCTTGGTCAAACCTTGTAAATGACATTGTGCGCAATCTCATGCGATATCGCCAGATGTGTTTGTGCTCAGAGTATGCGTTGGCCATAACAGATCTTAGTCATTTATCTAGTGGCTAAAGTTGAACAGCTGTGGCAGCCATCTTGAACTGATTTGACTCCAGCTGTTATTCAGTAGGAGATGTACATCTGATTAAAACCTTCTGAGAGTTTCACTAAAATCTGTCGACCGTTTCATTAAATATTTTGCTAACAGACAAACAGGGGTGACTCTAAAGGTTTTAAGCAAAGATGTTGTCCAATGTGTGGCGCTTGAAGTCTGTGTTGTGAATTAATTTGCGCTATTACCACACCGAATTTTAGCTAAACGTCTGTAAACTTTTTGTTTACATTTTTGTTGCGTTCTAAAGAGTTCTATGACATCCGTATTCATGGAGGATTCATGATTTATGATGTGAGGATCAACAAGTCATGTGACGATGTTCAAATAAATACACTTTTAAACACGTGCCAGAACAGACTTATTTCGCTTCAATAAGTTAGACACTAAAACACGACACGAAAGAAAAAAGTTCACATTTTTGAAAATCTGAAATTCAACATTTTAGCCCATCGAACCAGAAAACACCTCTCACAAACATTTTCATTTACACATCTTACAAGTTTACCGCCTCAGTTGTGCACAGTTTGCAGGTTAGTCCTGAGAACAAACATGTTTGAGTAGCTTTAAATCTCATGCGTACAAGTTTTTCTCTCAACTCTTACTGCTAGCGAGGAATATCACCAGGAAGAAACCATTATAATGAGCCTTATCCCCATTTAAATGTTTTCTTTGTGTCCATGTGGGGACATTTTTGCATACCGAGGAACACAGCACACAAAAGCTACCACACTTACAGATGCATTTCGACAGCAGCTAACTTCAAAGTCTTTTTTTTTTTTTATTCTCCAAATCTGCCCATCAATAATCCTCTCCAGCGAACGTCATTTTCATCTGTGAATATTCCGCGGCCTCGTCTTAGTCAGGCTTCTCTCCCACACGAGGCACGTTCAGCTCCCATAAAACTTATTGTCATCGTTGTGCTCTGACTGCGGCTGCTTCTGAGGATTAAACACCAAACATGACTTATCCTGCCTGATGTGATTGTAAAGGCGGTTTGGTGGCTTTTTCCAGCTAGAGTGTCTCACCGTATAACAATAACTCCTGGCTGCAGCTGCAAACCTTCCCTCTGAATTGGATTACATCCACACAATGTATGGAAGGCAGCGTTTTCATCCAAGATAAACCGTGGCAACGGATAAAGGAGAGGATGGAGGGGGAAAAAAAACACATCTCTGAGGGTAGATGTAACAATTCATTTCAGTACAGAATGCTTTATGGTTTGTCACAGTGAATTGTTGGTCTGAACATTGAATATTTTTTTCTTATGTCTTTATAGGGACCATAACTTATTTCCAACGTCTGTTTCCTCGTCTGCCTTTTCCAATGATTACACAACGTTTCTCTCACCGCTGGTCAATTCGCTTTTTTATAAATTAGAGGTTGCTCATCAGTGTTTCGCCAAAATCGTTGTTAAGTTTCTGATGACACACAAATCAGACCTGAAAGTGCACAGGTAATAAATTCGGCCGAGTTGTGTTTTTTTTTTTTGTCCCCATTTTCCAATTAATTTTGAAGTAGCTCGTTTGGTGCATGAATCAGATAAAATGCTTTAAAAACGGTTGTCTCTTTGCATGGATGTGAAGACGGAGCTAAACAACTCAGACACCCAAGTGACCCCGACTCGCCATTTAAACTGCTTCATTTTCAACTGCTTTGCTTTTATTTAACGCACGGCAGCGGCAGATTTTGTTTTTGGCACCTAATGTGACAAAAGGCATTCTTCTGATCAGCTGCAGTTGCATTTCTTCCGCGTGACTTTTCCGGATGCCACGCCAGAGATGATGCACGACACTTCCTCTGCAAAGAAGCAGCTGCAATTTGCTGCCCTACAGGAGCTGCAGGTGATCTGTTTTCACAAGTTTCAGTCATTATATCGGGTTCGATCCCAGGACAACCCTTGTGCAGGGGTCTCAGTTTAGAGGCGCCGAGTCTTTGCACTGTTCCCCAAGGAAGGTGGCAAAGACTAATTCAAGCCGGCGGCTAGGAGGCACGTCTAACTACCTCCTAAAGGAGTTCTCAGCCTCTTTGATAATATGACTTTAAAGCAACTTTTACCCACTTTTGTCAATCGGTTGAACTGTCTATTGTTAGTATTGAGAGAAAAGTTTATTTTCATCATTATTTCTGTCATGCGACAAAACGGGCTCATTGGAAAGCTGCTTCATGCTGTATTTTGTCACTCCTTGCTTTTGCACATTTCACAATATCGTTCCCCCCCCCCCCAACATTTTATTCCCTTTTATTTGAATATGTTTAGTTGAAAGTGGTGCTTCTGAAAGCATCAGCACAAAGTGAGGAGAAAGCCTGAATGGAAAACAAACACGTCACACAAAAAGTTACCATTTTCAGGTCATTAAATTGATCTTTTATGTTCAGAAATCTGTTGCTGCTTTACCAGCTGTAGTGTGTGGCCATAAACCACTCTATCAGTGAATCCTCTCTGCTGCTGTGCTGCTTTGTCCACTTTGGTCCTTGTTTTCACATGATATAGTGGTAGACCAAGTGTCACTGCCTTCTCTTGTTGTTGGGAATTGAAGCCAACGGGAACCGTTTTACAGAAGCAGCCATGTTGTACTTTTGGAACCAGAGTCTTCGCACTACGGATGTGGACCTTTAAAATCCGTCCACTCCCCCCACATACAATCATGGTGTTACATCAGCTATTTTTTTAAAGCATGAAATACCTAAATACAGCTAAACATGTTAGAAAAATGCAAGGTAAAAACTACAAGAGTCAACAAGAATCAACACTGTACACGTTTTTTCTTGAGGTTTGTTTTTATTTTGATAGGATTAAAGTCCAGTGTGTTATCTGAAGGGGGCGGGACTTAAAACTTGCACTGGAACCAGTCAGCATATGGAAACTGGGCCCATTCCAGCTTCAACTTCCGGGTCCTGGTCCAAGGGCCAAGGTCAGTATTTGGTATTCAGTCAGCTGGCATTGTCCACACACTACTTTGGATACATTTAAAACCAGATATTTTCTGTGAGCAGCTCGGCAGCACAGTAACTTCTTGCCACAAGAATGTTGCAGGTTCGAACCCCAGCTGCAGCCTTTCTGTGTGAACTTTTCATGTTCCCCCTGAGCACACACAGGTTATCTCCAGGTACTCTGGTTTCCTCCAGCAGACAGAAAACGTCCACGTTAGGTTAACTGTTATCACTGTCATGTTTGGTTCTGCTGGATTGTTAATGACAGAAGTTTTCAGAAATTATGATATAGCAGCCAGATTTTGCATATGCAAAATGCATATCACTTTGTGCCCTAAAAGCACCCAACAACTCTGGAGCCATTTTCCCTGTTTTTCCTGCGTTTTGCTCGACTCCACCCTGTTCCTGTCACCACTAAACTTTGACCGTGTGCTGAAATAATCGCTAACCAAGAGGAAACTAAATGGTTTTAAAGAAACGTGGACATTTTTGCCATTTAGCGGTGTGGTTTAGCATTTTTAAAAGAGTCTGGACGAAGAAAAAAACCATAGAAGGAGAAAATATTTGAGTTTAAAAGTATATCTGGAGCGGTCATCAGTTACTGGGAGGAGCGGGAACAAAAATGGCCTGAGATCAGACAATTACACAGCAAAGACTCATCATGTAGAACCCCTAAGAATGAAAAACATGGAAATTTGTGTTTACTCGTGGTAATAATATGGTATTGTTCAAAGCTTTCTGACGGTTATCCGAAGTTTTTGATCCTAACAGCTGAAAACATTGTCTTCTCCCACAGAGCTGTGTGAAAAAGGAGCTTCACATGTTGTTTTATTATGCCATATTCTCATTTTATATGCAGTGAAACAGCAGAAAAATGCATCAGAACATCCGCAGTGGTAAGACTGATCATGTTATTCATCAGAAACACTAAAGCTGGGTGATATTTTTAAAGCATGCAGAGGAGAGGGATAAATGCTACACAACATCAGCCTCAGAGGGACTTTTTTTTTGTTCCTTCAGTGAACGTGAATGAACGGGGCTCCACGGCAGTTTGACAGTATCACTTCACAATGTTTAAAATACATCATTCGTACTAAGTTTTTTTTCCTCTGCCTCCATTCACAGAGCATGACGAACGCTTTGGGAACTGTATGCTTGTGAATTTACAAGTGGCAAAGCTATAATGCCTCCATAGGGGTTTGGAAACAACAAAATGTTTTTGCTGGAAAAGAAAAAAGAAGAAAGAAGAGATTTACTTTAATGACTCTTCTTTGTATATAAATAAGCTATGTGACATTACAAAAAAAATCTTGTAAATATATTACATTCAGTTCAGTTCATAGCAAAAGTCATCTCAGAGGACTGTACAAAAACATTCACACACATTATAAAAAGCTAATTAGTAAAAGTTATCTATCTAAGGAAGCCAGCAGATTGTGATGAACCTTCACTTTATCTGAATCCTCCATCCTGAGCAACACAGAGGCGACAGTGGAAAGAAATGACTCCCTTTTAACAGGAAGAAACCTCCAGCAGAACCAGAACCAGGCTCAGGATGGGCGGCCATCTGCCACGACCCCCTGGGGTTTCAGGGGACAGGAAGGAGACAGACAAACACAGAAAGACTGGTCCAGGTGGAGTTTCTATTGGAAGAAAGACAAATAAAAACACATGTAATGATAGAAATGATGACAAACACAAACACAGAGTAGAGAGAGTAAAGATCATGATTACAGAGTGAGATTCATGTGAATTAGAAAACTTTGTTAGTTAACCTATCAAAATTTTTAACAACAGAGGAATTTGTAATGGGTCATAATCATTTCTTAATAAAACCAAATCCAAAACTTCACTACATCAAACCTTTAACTCAGTGGATTTAACCTTTATTTAACCAACACAAGTACAAAATAAATGATTTTTAGTGTTTTCACTTATCATTTTTTCAGTGTTTTGAAAAGTTTACCCAACCTTGAATTTAATGTCTCGTCTACAAATGTTTACCATTGTGCCACAGTGTTCTTCCTTTTGTACAATATACTTAAAAAAAAGGAATAATTTTAATTCTGTGGCTGTCTAATTTCCCTCTATATGACAGATTTACCAGGTGTGGATTGCAGACAGATCAGTCAAGCCTTTTCACTCTGTGAAACCACACTGGTGTGACAATGTGACCCAATAAGCTCTGTCATTATCCTGCTGAATCAACTGTGGACTTCCTGATTAAAGACTTCACCTTGGTGATAGCATATGATTCTCCAAAATCCCAATTTGTGCTTCTGCATCAGTGCCACCTTCACACATTGGCATGCCACCCACAGGCACTGAGGCACACCAGCATCACATGTTCTGCCTTTTACACCTCTGGCTGATGAAAGCCAGAAGCCAACATCAGGTTTTTTTTATATATTTTTTTTTTCAAGAAGCAAGCAGAAATTTGGACTCATTTAACCACAGATTTTGTGTCCACTGGATTTCTGTCCATCTGAGATAAGCTTGTGCCAAAAAGAAACTCAGGAGGCATTTCTCTGCAGAGTTGATGTATGGCCTCCTCCTTGCACAATACATTTTCAGGTTGCATTTCTGGAGGTGGCAGCAAACTGTGCTGAGTGATAAAAAGGTCTTCTTACTGTTGCACAGGCTGAAAACAGGACACATGAGTAGACTTTACTCTGAATTAGCCATCACTTGTGTTTAGAATGATCACTTTTTAGTTTTTTGCTAACAGCGTCCTTAGATTTGTTATATATTTCAAAGTAATAGCATATTATTTATCATTATTGTTTCAAAGGTATTAAACAGTCAGGAATGGATATTGCCCAGTGAAGCTGTTGGCTTTTTCTTTGCTCCTCTTCAGCAGAATTTGCATTCATCAGCCAGTGATATTTGGGGTCACAAGTCTCTGACAAATCTCTGTTATTTTGTGGATCAGAAGTTTGGGAACCACTGTGCTAAGCTGTGTTTGCTCCATATCTCCAGGGTTAGATGGTCAGATCTAATCCCACACCTGATATCAGCTATCATACTGACAGCATCAGGTCGAATAGCTTCAGTATCTTAACAGAAAGTGTCAACAGGTCACCCTAAAACAAGAAAAGTCTGTGGATCAGTTAAGTAAAAAACAACAACAACACGTGTACATACAAATAAAAAGACAATATCTACGGGACCAGTGGAGTTCTTGTTAAACAGTGCTTTAATGCTGCGACTGCCACTTACAGTAACATTTACAGCTGTGGAGAGGCAGGACAGGAGGGCTGACAGATCTGTGGCCCGATGCCCAGAATTCTGAGCACTTTGCTGCTCGGCGTCCCAGGACTGAAACTGCCCGTCCCAGCCAAGCTGCCGGTGTAACCTAAATGACCACTTGCCACAGCATGCAGACACACAGTAAGATAGAAAAGTTTGGTTTTGAATAATTAGTCCGGCCTCTCATTTATTTTGCGTTAATGTTTGCATTTTTTGAACAGACTACATGCTGCAGATTTATTCCTGATTCCAGGAAAGTGTAATCTCAAAACGACACTTCTTTTTATGATGAAGTCTGTAATTTATTGGCTTTTTGCAGTTTCTTATGCTGCATCTCACTTTGGCGTATCTGCCTTGAGTTTCTATGGCGTGTGAGGCTATAAGAAAATACGATCTCAACATTATCTCTTTATGCACCTTCTGCTCTAGCATACGTAGCAGCAGCTCCAGCAACGCCAGGTTGACACAGATTTACTGGCGTTGCAATATTTTGTGTCATGAACCTTACAACTTTGAAAAGTCACAGATACCCCACATATATTAAAGATAGTATCTCAGTGAGCTGTCACTGTTGGTCAGTTTTCTAACATCATGGCAGGGGTGGAAATTAAAAATTTTGTCCACCAGCCATAGTGTCTGGTGGACAAAATTTTTACCAGCCACTAAAATATTTTACCAGCCACTATTTTATGTTGTGACAAAAAGTTATTTCATATGATGATGATGATCGAGGTGAGTGGAAGCAGTTGTGGTGCAACTGCAAATTGCAAAAGTTACCGGGGGGGAACCAAATATTTCAGCCGTCTAAAATAATTGGTTCCCCCTGTAAAACATGGGACAAAAATAATTTACCAACAACTCCTTAACTGTGTTTATTCCTCTGTATTATGATATTATTAGCACATTTTATTTTTAAAAGAATGATGTTTTTTTGTTTTTTTAATTAGGAATATTTTCCCCTCTAAACAATTCTGTTAATAGATAAGTCATTATTTATTTTAATTATTAATTGTTTTTGTCCACACGTTGTCTACATTGTCCATAACAGAGTCTGTCTGTCTATCACGCTAGCAAAACAGTGGGTTAACTTCGCCAAAACAAGTTGTTTGACCTTTCACGGTCTCCGTAATTCGCTTGCAGCGCGAGCACAGTGCGGCGGTAAGGAGCGTTGAACATGAACGCGCGCTTTTTGCCGCGTACGCGGCAAGAGACGCAGGAGAACCGTATCTGATGGGGGAACGCGGCTCGACGTAACAGCAGCAACTCGAGCACATTGCTGCCCTCTATATGTCAAGAGGACAAATAACACCTTTTCTGTTCAAATTGACAACCCACCACAGTGGCGTGTGTGTTGATCAAATTCACCCGCCACTTCAAATATTTACCGGCATTTGGCCGGTGGCGGGAGCTAATTTCCACCCCTGCATCATGGCCTATTTTTGCATGCATGGCTTCCACGACTGTACTCCAGGTCGTGCACATTATTTTGTTGCACCTGCTTTGGCCCGCTTTGCAGCCATCTTTGAAGCTGCCCCCATGTTTTCTCTTTTGAAATGAAGATATGAAGATTTGTGTTGTAATGCATAGATGGCATCGCCTTTGCTTGTCTTTCCTAGATCCGTGGTTCGTTCTTTTGCATTCTTGGCTTCCAGTATGTACTGCATGAATACAGAGTTGTTCACAAAGTCATAGGATTGTGTTTTCTACCTGCCTTTCACTCCACAAACACGGACCTGGAGGAAACTGGTGAGCAAGTTGCTGTTGTGGGTTTTGGTTTGGACTGAACTTGAGGATTAAGGAGAACCGAAGACAAATCACCAAACTGAGATGTGCCAGAGTAGAACAACATAGACCTGCTGCAAGATGACTCACAAGATGGTGGGTGAGATCATGGCGAGATGCTGACAGAAGACTATAATTTGGACATCACCACAAGCTCATGGAGGAGTCGCAACAACAAGATGCAACAGGTACGGGGTAGAGACGTGACAACAATGTAGCGTACGCCTTTCATGTAGCACGCTGTAACTGTCCCACCCTTCAGCCCAGTACATGCATAATGCACTTTACGAGAATACATCACAAATGTTACACACACGTCCAAGACTTAACTGAATGTGCTTCTTTTCCATTATATTTAAACATATGGAGGAAGATTAAAAAAAAAAAAGCCAACATATGTGGTGAAATACAAAACCTTCATGCTTTTTATAAAACATGTCTAAAGACAGTGAAGGTTACAGCTGAGCAACTGTGATTCATAGACAGTCATGAAAACCTTATTCACCTTATTTTTAAACATTAAATGGTCATTAAGTGGTCTCAGCTTCCCAAAAAGCTAAATATCCTCTGTGGTGTGCTGAACTGCCTCTCCTTGTGTAAAGCCAACTGGACTGCCACCTGTACACAACAATGGTACTGTATATGCATGAACACTGATTATTTACACACAGCAACACATCTCATCTGCTCTGCGAGGGTTACTACCCACTGTGAGCAACATTACCCAACCCTGTAATTACCTGTTTTACACCAAGGACATTCACTTTGTCTGGATTTATTTGTTATTTGTCTTTAAAAACAAGCTGTAATGGTCCTTTTCTTTCGTTTTACTGAGACTTAACTCTCTTGTTTCCAGGCTGTCACTGTAGAAACAGAAGAGGGCTGCTCCGGTCTTGCCGGCCACCCAATTGAGATGGATTACGGTTAGAGCTGAACAGAATAATTCATGGACCCCCGAGCTCATGAGACTGGCTAAGGTGAAAATGGAGTAGACTTTTATTACAACAAAGATTATTTATTAATCCTGACACGACCCTCATCAGTTCAATAATGAAGGTGGCGGAGCACTATGCTAGCGTTACATTTTCACATGCAGAAAACCTTTAATAATCACTAGTATGCCTCGCAGGCTCGGCGTCTCATTCTTTCATTCATTACTTCTTAAAGTGAGAAGGCTTTCCATGGGAAATTTGCATTTAGCCTGTAATTGTTCCAGTCAGAAGGTGAGGAAAAAATATAGAAACCAGGAGTGGATGGAACAGCGTTCATAATTAAAAATCATTTCTTCCCCCAGCCTTCTGTTACTGAGTGAACTTTTGCTGGAATCTCTGCTGGAGTTTATGTCAGTGTGATAAACTGGTTGAACAACTGATATTATTACAGGGCGACACTGTTATAAGTTAACCATGCTATCTTAAGGCGCAAATGTTCTCACACAGATTTGTGAATTTTGCACACAAATGAAAACAAACAAAACTAAAAAGATTAAACAGGTCTGTTTATCACTGACTGATGGAGTGTTATAACATACTTTAACTTTATGTTATATAAATGTGGCTTTGCTGAAATATACATACACTGAGCTGCAAAATAATTCACCACCTTGGATTCTCTCTTTTTTGTTGCCTTACAACCCGAAATATAAATGGATTTTATTTTATTTTTTTGTAATTTGATTTTAAGTAATGGACAAAATACTCCAGATTAGTGAAGATGAATATTAAAACTGAAAAGTGGTGAGTGTGTTTATACATCCACCCTTTGAAGCTCTAATTATTACCTTCAGAAGCCTCATAACTAGCTAAATAAAATTCATATGTGGGCAATCTAAGTGTCAAATGATCTCACCTGTTCTGATTGGGGCCAAGTACAACGTACTGTGGGCTTCCATCAAGCAAGCAACAGCATGAAGACCAAGGAGCTCTCCTCAGGTCAGACACAAAGTTGAAGAGAAGAACTCAGGGTTGGAGTATTAGAAACAAAATCCTAAACCCTGAACATCCCAGTGAGCACCAATAAATTATTTGTTCGATAATAAGATAAGAGTATCTGTCCTTAGGACCACTATAAGCTGCATAGAGTTGGGCTTCATGGAAGAGTGACCAAGAAAAAGCCTAAAGGAAGCGGTAACCCATTTGGAATTTTCTATAAGGAACAATAGACTCACCAAAGATGTGGAAGAAGGTGCTGCAGTCAGATGAAACTAAAACTGAGCTGTGGGCATCGGGAACACCACCATGTCTGACACAAACCTAACATCTCATCATGCTGAGAACACCATCCTTACAGTGAAGCATGATGATGGCAGCATCACGCTGTGGGATTCTTCTTCATCAACAGGGACTTGGAAACTAATCAGAGATTAAGAAAAAACAAATAGCCCCCCAAAATAGAGAGATTCTCGAGAGAAACTTGGAGTTTTCTTGTAATTTGAGACCGGAACAGAGGTTCATCCTCCCAGCAGGAAGATGACCTTAAACACTCTGCTGAAGCAACACTGCAGTGGTTTAAGGACAAACAGTTAAATATCCTGGAGAGCTCAGACCAACAGAGAGCCTCTGGTCTGATTTAAAGATTGCTGGACAAAAGCAGCACCCATCAAACCTGAAAGAGCACTTTGTTCATGAAGAATGGATAAAATAATGGCAGTGAATAGATGCACCAAGCTTGTGGAGATAAACCTAAAGTAGGGTGAAGTGTAGTTACATACACTCAGGTTTTCTGTTTTGTTTTTCATCATATCTTGTTCAAAAACGTTATAATAAGTGTCATAAAAGACACAAACCCCTCAAAATTCATTTAAAATTCCAGTTCAACAAAACAGAAAGAATGCCAAGGAGGTGAATACTTTCGAGACCTCCTGTGCAGGCGTTTAAGTCATCGTTTGTTCTATGATGTAAGTAATTTTCCAACTAGTTCAGAAGGTGTGCTTTTTCAGAATTTATCAACCACAGCTGCAAGATTAGAAAACAACTCAAATTTTTTGTGTAGTAATAAGACAACAACAACAAAACAGCTGCTTCACAGTTTTTGTTTTATCTTGAGCACTACCAGGATGAAGCAAAAACAATCACTGTGAATGAACGGGGGAGTAATAAATGCAGTGTAGGAAAAGTGCACTTGAGAAGGTTTGAAATGTGGACGCCTGCTCACAAACATTGTTCTTCGTTGTCATCTGCAGTTCCTACATGTTCTCATTCCTGACAGTTGTTACAGATTGCCTAATGGAAAAAAAAAACCCACAAACAAACTCTTAATTTGCCGTAGTGTGCACTTTTAAACTGCTTCTTTTGTTATTTCATTTCTTTCTATCTATCTATCTATCTATCATTTTTTTGTTTCAGTATTTTGTATGCACGGTGTATGTTAAAGTGCAAGTACACCCAGGTTCAATTTTAAGGTTTTATAAGGACAAAACTAAAAACAATCTGATCCTTACAGGGTCTCAAAACAAATACAACCTCAGATGAACAACACATCACAAATTACAAGCAGTGTTTGTAAAAACCTGAGTACAGGTAACTAATCATGATTCAGTAGCTTGTAGAAAAACCACTTGATACATAAAGGTATTCACTGTCATCCAAATGTGTTTTTAATCTCATCCATCATTAAAAGGGCAAACCTCTGGCCCACTGTCAGAAGGTTGCTTCAGTTCATAAAGATTTAGTTTGTCTTAACACAGGTTTCTGAAGCTTCAGACACCATCGTTTTAGCTAGTTCAGGACTGGACTTTGACTGGGACACAGCAGAACTGTTCAGTCTGTTCTGTTTCAGCCATTTGCTGCTGCGTTTAAAATAAGTGGCCAACTGCAAGAGCTAAATTTAACAAGGTTTGAGCTGCAGAACTTATGACCTCACATCTAATCCATTTTAAAAAAGGTAAAAAGGGGGTTTGATTATCAACTCAGTGACTGCAGGATTTCCAGTTTCTGTAGCTACAAAAAAAAAAAAGCCCAGATCATCAAGTCAACATCCTGCTTGACTTAAAAAGGGGCCTGTGCTTCTTGACAGGTTCATTTAAAGGTCTTTAGGAAAACCATTCAGTTTGACAAATTGTGTCTCACTTTTCCTACTGAAAATTGGTAAAACCTTTTTCTGATTTGCCAAAAATGTTTGCAGATATTTTTGTTGTTCACATTTGACTATTGTAATTGTCTTTTTTTTTACATTGTTTGAATGATCTCAGTGACACTTTCTTTCACTCACCTCTCTCCTCACCGCATCATAAAACACAACAATGCTTTACAGACAGTGAGGTGAGAACATTTAAAACAACAAAACAAACCAACAAAAAGATAGTTTATCCATATGTTTAGATTTTTTTCTCCCCAGTGATGTAACAATCTTGAAACCTTTAAATGATTTTTAGAAAGTGTTAACTGGTGGTGGATTAACATCTTTTTACTAAAAAAAAAAAACTACATTTACTGTTGTTCGTTTTGTTTCCATCCATAATTGATGAAAGAGGTTTGTAGAGATTTAAACTTGCATCTGATATTTTACCTCAGATTAATTTGCTGGCATCAATTGTTTATTCAATAAGCTGAAAAAAAGGGATCAAAAACAAAAATGTTAATTCTTAGCTTGATGTTTCTGTTGGACTGGTTTCCAAAACTCAAAGATTCTGAGTTCTGGGTTCTTTCCCAGTTTTGACAAACAATATTAAATCATTATGTCTTCACAATGATTTCTAAAGTGTTTATATTATTGTAAAATAAACTTATTTCATATACCTGATATGTTATAAGTTGTGTGAAGTCAATGTGGTCTCAGTTTCCCTCCCTGTGGTGCATGAAACCTTTTTGCGAAAAGCCTCCAACACTTCATTGTCTCCAGCTGCAGACTAAATAAGTTGTTCAGTATTTTGGATTTTGGTGCTCTGACATAACAGCTGGCTATACTTATTTAGTCATTGCTCTTTGCCAAAAGCAGCCTACTTGATTCAAGATGGCCACCTGACTTTAGATAGCACAAAAAAAGAGCTATGAGCTCCGTCATTTTTACAGATATTGAGATCAAATTTGATGTGGTAGTAGCTGAGAGGATCCTAATAGCATAAAAAATGGCCAGTGATATGCAATCATTCAAGGCTTTTAATTTAAATGTTCATGAATCAAAAGCAGAACATTATATTAAATAATACTGGTTCCATGAGAACCAAAAGTTCTTCCTCTCTTCTGCTGAGGGTTTGATTAAATTTAAAGAAATTAAAGGAACCTACAGCCACTACATCTTGATGTCAATTAAAACTAATTAGATAACCTAGAGGTGTGATTAATCTATAACATATCTTTACGTGAAGAAACTTACCAAAAACAGATGTGTGTGCGTGTTTTAAAATACTCACTGTAACATCGCGCAAAATCCTCCAGTTTTGAGGACTTTCTGGTGTTCTGGTTGTTGCCGAAGAGGCCCCCAGGGGCCAACCAGCCAGGAGCTCATCGTGAGGTGCAGGCTGAGGTGGAAGCAGCTGCTTCTGCTCTGTTCATTAGGAGCAGAGCGCGCGGCGCAGCTGATTACTCTGATGAATCAATAAGTGCAATCAGCGCCGTAATGCTAAACATCTAAAGGAGAAGCGATTCCACAGGACGAGAGTGGAAATTACCCGAGGGAGGATCCCTGGTAATCACAGTGCATAAACGTGAGTGAGGCGTGTCAGCGGCCGCCTCGTGCGTCACAACTTTCTCCCGGAGTGGATGTTTGCGGCGTGACGAAGAGGCGGAGGCGGCAGTGGAGCTTCAGATGCGCTAGTCGGCGCCTTAAGAATAAAATTAGACCCCGCTGTGAGGATGAGCCCTAACCTGATCTACCGGGACTCCGTCTCGGCTCCTAACACACAGTTGGTGCTAGTGTAAGGAGGAGGCACGTTTCCCCTAGCATGTTCACCCCCCATCAGTGAGGCGGACGCGCGGGTTTCCGAGCGGCGCGTCTGTGCGTAAAACTCAGCCGGTGAGCTCCCAGAGAGGAGGACCTAACCTTCAGCACCTGGACGCTGCGATCCGAGCATCTCAAAGAAAGGGGGGGGCAGTTCAAACCTGCATCCGTTTTCTTTCTTTCTTTTTTTCTTCTTCTTCTTTACGGAACTCTTGGAACGACTTTTCATTTGCGTAAAAGCAGTTCTCCAAGCTCCCTACTCGGATCTTTTCTCCACTTAAATATTTATTAAACTCGGACTTATCGATCTGTTTTTCTTTTCTTTAATAAACTCACCTGATTTCAGCGTAAGTCAGATTACTTGAAGCCTTCCCCCCCCCCCCAC
>NC_051437.1:10589006-10621228 GCF_001649575.2 Kryptolebias marmoratus | reverse complement strand
CCCCCCCCCCCCCCCCCCCTTTCATAACCAGCAGCGTCAGTGCAGCACAAAAGTCCGCCTTGATGAGGAACGGAGCGAATAAAGGAGAGGACATTTGCACCCTTGCTCAAAGAGAGAGGATTTTTGTGTGTGGAGTGAAACAGAAGAAGCTGGGGAGGAAGTAAAAAAAAAAAAAAAGTAGGAGATCTCTGCAACCCCCGGAGTCTCTTTCAGCACCACTCGCTGCTGGACAGCGTCTGAGCAACATCCAGGCTGGGAGCTGCGTTTCCTCCGGGCGTTTCAACCCCCCTCACCCTCCCCTCACCCCACTCCTCTCCTCGGCACTTCAACTAACAATTCACCTCGGTTTTACACCTCCCATCCACCCCTCCGCCTCCCCTTCTTCCTCGTCCTCTTTCTTCTGTTCAGTCTCTCTGTGTGTGCGCGTTGGTGGGGTTCTGGCTCGCAGCGTTCAATCAGCAGGGGAGTCCAGAGCTGACTGGAGCCGCAGCTGCCAAGGAGAGAAACGGAAAACCGGGACCAGCCACCATGCAGGACAGCGTCCAACTTCTTCCTCGTCTCCACTTTTAGGCTCACGAGCTCATTCAAAGGTAAGAGAGTTTTTCCCTGTTTTTCCACTGTTGAGGAGGGGCGTCAGTGATTTACGCAGCGGCACAAAACCGGCTGTCTATTCGCTGTCCAAGCAACTTGAGTGTGTGTTAGAGTGCTTTAGAAGACAGTAGAAATAATTAAGCCCGTCTCCCTGTGGCTATTTTTGTTGTTTTGTTTTGTTGGACTTTCCAAACCCTGTGAGTAAATATTTGTGTGGCTGTATGAGTTGCCTCATTCTGGTCACACTCAACAGATGAATCACTTTGCTGAAAGGCATTTTTTTTTTAGAAAAAAAGAACAAGGCTGATGTTTCTTGTGGGGGGCTTGATCGTACAATGAATCCCTTCTTTAGCTTCACTCCCCCTCCCCCTTTTTATTCCTCCTCTTTTGGCTCTCTGCTGCTCTCCACATAAGTGAATCTAAAGGAGTCCATAGATCTAATCCCTACACCCTCATAAAAAGTAATGCAATTCAAGGGGACGCAGCTCCCTGGGAAGTCTGGGAGCTGTTAGAGGGGCTGCTGGTGGGATTCTGGGGGCAGTCCGTGTTTTGCGTTTTATCCCTTCCAAATGAGACTTGACACCCTGCTGGGTCATACAGTGTGGTGATGCCTCAGCTGATCATCTGTCAGTGAATACATTAATTGCTGCTCAGATGTCTGCAGTGCAGGCTGTGACACAGGATGCTGGCCTCAGTATGAACAGAATATAGTCATCTCTGTAGGAATGCTCAGATGATGTGAGGACATGTTCTGATTTCCTTTTGATTTATGTTACACAAAATGGGTGAAGGGGGGAAAAAAGACGTTCTTTCCTAATGTAAATTTTGTTCCAGACAAGATGGAACAGATATAATCTAGTTCTACTTCTTTTGAATTTCGTCCATGCCCGCAGTGTGTCTGCTGCAGCTTCCACTTCAGGTTTTCGGCATCCACATCCACGCTCTCAGATGGATTTCAGTAATTGGGAATGATCTAATTTGAAGTGACAGGCCTACACTTCAGATACAAATGGCACCAACAGCGTCACTGTTTTTCTGCATTGCCCTCTGAAGACCCGACTGACTACCAGGTTTCACCAAGCCAGTCCAATCCTACACGGGCACTTCTTTTGGTTTTCAGGAGACTCAAAGCCTTAAAACGGACACTTTGGCGTTTTAAAGCTCTGATTAAAAGCACACGTTTCTATCTTTATCTCTTTATTTTCACATAAAAAAGACATCATTAAGTCTCTGCACCATTTGATTGGTATCACACTGTTTTGAGGGTAAATCTCCATCAGTGCAGTTCTTTAGGAGAAAGAGATGATTTTCTCAACCTTGGTATTTCGGTAAAAGCCTGCTTGGATTTAGGATATTTAAATTAAAAAAAAAATATTAACAATATTCAACATTATCAGCTGCATCATTTGATGTTATTTCAAAGACAGTGTTTGCTAAAAGTGCATCTTCCCTTCAAATCCTAAATCTACATAAATAAGGATCTTTTTATTCCTGCCTGATTGGGTAAGAATAAAGTCAATAATTCAGTTTGGATGTCATTTTAGATAAAGGAAATGTTCATGAGTGGCAATGAGTCAGATTCAGTATCTCCAACTGCAGTGGAGCAGGCTAATGGACAGTGTCCTGGAGTGGCAATGGAGGGGAATAAAGAAAGGGAATTAGCTTAAAGGGATAGTTCCGACCTTTTGAAGTGGGAATTGGGGGAAAAGTTTGGATCAACAAATATCTTACTTGTTGTGGATAGCTTTTTGAATGACGGCAGTTTGGAGAAAGAGTTTTATTTGGACCTGAGCTAAAAGCTCCTCTGAGCAAGGCCGAGACCGAAGTGGTTTGCTGCTATTTTTAAACAACTCTAATCTCAAACATTTTGTAGCGATTTATGTAATTACTATTTTATAAACCTTTACATTGTTGTCTGTTTCACATCACACAATTAATCCAGCAGATATATCATGATATTCTTGTTGCAAGAGCCCCAGCATGCATCAGAAGTGCACAAATAACCACAAAATTCTGTTTAAACAACTTTAATGTAAAACAGTGAAAGGATTTAACATAATGAACATTTTGAAATTGGAGTTGTTTTAAGATGACAGCAGTTCAGTTTGGTCTTGGCCCATTAGCTCATCAATCCAGTCAAGATTAAATTGTATTTTTTCACACCCTACTTCAAAAAACCTTGAATTATCCCTTTAATTGCCATGGACTCCAACAGAGAGAGTTTATAGTTACACTGCCTGGCCAAAAAAAAGTCGCCACCTGGATTTAACTAAGCAAATAGGTACAAACTTCCTATTGGATAATTACTGCATGGGCAATTATGTTTCAGCTAGCAACACGTTTTTTAACCCCAACTGGTGCAATGAGCTGCTTCTCATTTCTTAATCAACCATGTCAAAAGACATCCCGTGGTTGTGAAAAAGATGTCAGTCTGTTTGAGAAGGGTCAAATCATTGGCATACCCTGATCCAGAGTGATGGGTGCATCGGGGTAAGAAGAGAGGCAGGTGAAGTGTTGCACCCATCATGCCTAGTACCTACTGTACAAGCCTGTGGGGGCAGTGCTATGATCTGGGGTTGCTGCAGTCAGTCAGGTCTAGGTTCAAGAACAGTGGTCAAAGAATGAGGTCAGCTGACTACCTGAATATACTGAATGACCAGGTTATTCCATCAATGGATCTTTTCTTCCCTGATGGAACAACCATATTCCAAGACTACAATGCCAGCATTCATTGGGCTCGAATTGTGAAAGAGTGGTTCAGGGAGCACGAGACATCATTTTCACACATGGATTGGCCACCACAGAGTCCAGACCTTAACCCCATTAAGAATCTTTGGGATGTGCTGGAGAAGGCTTTGCGCAGCGGTCAGAATCTACCATCATCAATGCAAGATCTTGGTGAAAAAATTATGCAACACTGGATGGAAATAAATCCTGTGACATTGCAGAAGCTTATGGAAACAATGCCACAGCAAATGTGTGCCGTAATCAAAGCTAAAGGCGACAAAATATCAGACTGTGTGACCTCTTTTTTTTTTTTGGCCAGGCAGTGTAATAATGATTCTGTCCTACGCTCTTTAGTTTGCATTACTCTCTACTTCTGCTGCTTATCTGAGCCGTCTTTAAAGATTCTTCCCAGACATTGTAAGTGGATGCACTCCAAACATTGCTTTTGAGAGGGAGAAAAAAAGTATGCAAGGCCTCACACCCCTCTCATAATTTCCCAAAAGGCATGATGAGCACATTTGCAGAAGTGACCTTCTGTTGGCCCTGCATGAATTGTGCTTTACGTCTAAAGCTGGGCTCCAAACACAGAAACAGCGACCAATTAAAGGTTTGTGTTTGGAGTCTGTTATTGGAGTTAGAGTTCAGGTCATGGCTCAAGTTAAGGAGCTGCCGACCGCAGCGCTCGGATTTGGATGTAATCTAAAGGGGATGTGCAGCAGCACAGGTCCAGTTTGGGAAAGAGTGATTGGTGCAAATGAACTGATGATGGCTTTAAACAATGTTTGTTTTTGAAGATGAACTTGTGAAACTCGGCTGTATTTCCTCTCATTAACAACTTTCTATCAGAGAAGAAGGCAAAACAGTCTCATTAAGATTCACGGCTCAAAGCAACTTCTACAAACAGACTGACTTTCAACAAAGGAGCTTGTTACTTTTAACCTTTACTTCCAAATGATTTCCCTTGTACTATATTCTGTTCCCAACCTGATAATGTTCCCCTTTTACCCAGAAAATCATCCAGGATATGTTTACTGTCATCACCCCGCCCGCCTTTTGGAATTCATTTTTCACGCTGCTGTGAGTTACTGTGACATTATAGGAACGAGGCGCGATAAATTATTCCCCCTCGTCGGCTTCTCTTCCTTCTCCTTTCACGCGGCGCTGAAAGCGAGCACGCGGTTCGTCAGCAGCTGAAATCCGTCCAGCGGTGGAAAGAGAACGACAGACGAAGGAGAGGAACAGCTTCCTCCGTTTATCGGAGGAGTTTTGAACGTCCATTCAGCCGCGCTCCGTCGTCGCTGACTCACCACGTGCGCATTCTGGATCACCTCCTCTGTTTCGCTCTCCTGCCGTCCCTCTGTTCGTTGGTGAGGGCCGACTGGGTGGCTGTGCTGCGCTGACCGCAGACCGATGAGCGATGAGCCCCGAAGACAACAGCAGATCTGTTCCTCACGGTCTCAACACATTCTTTTTCTCTTCGAAACTCCAATCTGGGATCCCTTCTCAAAGCCTTCATTTGAACGTTCTGGCTCTAAACTCTTGAAGTTTTGATCCTTATGATTTTTGATGATGTTTTTATCCACGTGTGTGTGTGTTCATGTGTCTGTAACGTTAACAAACTATCTCACAAACCACTGGACCTGTTTTAGTGAGGCTCTCAGAAAGTAATCACTGGATGTACCCGATTAAAGATGACCACCAAAGATAGTTGATCTTAGTTAACACAAACATGACAATAAATTAGTCTTTTTAACAGATATTAAGCTCACTTTTTGTGTGGTAGTAACTGGTAGTCATCTCTGAGGGCCAACACATGATGACATCGCCGTTACGTCATTTACAAGGTTTAACCGAAGCAGCTGTAACTCAAGTCACTTTAAGAGGGTTTTAGCTGAAAACTGTTGTGAAAGGTGGCAGGCAATATGCATTCCTCCATCACTCCAAGGATTTCTAGGCCTGTAGTTTAATGTTTATTTCCACTTGTAAGCTCGGAGAGTCAGAGCTGCAGCACGCCTACAGGTTGAGCATCTTCATTAGAGGCCTATTGACACTAATCAGAGATGACACCCATTGGCACTCTGGTTAATTTACAACATTTATTACACAAAGAATGAAGCGAATAATCTCTCCTTCCCACCAGGACGTATGCTCATAAAGAAGACACACATGACAAGTTGTCAAATCAATCTTTTTTTTCTACTTTTTTATTTTAAATCAAATGATTTGCTGCCACATGCTGTCCTCAGCAAATCTGGCTTCCCAGCGTTAAAAGATTCTTCAACTTGCCTGTTTTTACAGAGCGAATCCAATCCAACGGGCCAAGCGCTTTTACAGATCTCTATCACAAATACATTTGTTGTAACCTTCCAAGATGCCAAAGATTCACATTTTTATTTCATGTTTCTAAAAACGAAAGATATCACGTGGAACCCAGCGCAGCGTTACCGCCATTTGGAAAACTGGCATGAGAAGAAATTATTTTCCTGCAAATTTGTTCTTGTGCCTGAGTGTTGAAATGGCAAATATAGAACAGTTTGAATAAATAAAGGACAAAAAGGTTGTTCATACAGTAAAGTCTGTCATCCAGAGGGGGGGACTACAGTGTCAAATGTTTACTTCTAAAACTTTATTTGGTTTTGAACCAACCCACTGGCTTTCAGCCACAGTTTGGTTTGAGAAATGAAAAAGTCAAAAACCCCAAAATGACACCATTATGGCGTGACACAAATAGGATATTCTTGCTCACTGAATGACAAAGCCCAACTCATCTGTGAACAGTACAAAAAAAAAGTACAAATTCTCACTGAAATTCGTTTTGAGTTATGAAAAAATTATGTGGGGTGTCAAAAAAAAGTTAAAGCAGTCGTCCCTATAAATAACACTTATTTCACTTTCTTTCTTTTCAGTGATTTCCAGTGAGACTGGGCGGTATTAACTCAACCTTTCTCAGGGTGAAATTTTCTGAAAATGGCTCTGCCAATGAGGAGAAATTTAGCACTTTCAAACACCAAACAGACACTTAACAGAGTGAGGTTCGTGTGGTTAAATAAAAAAAAAAAAACTATTCTTGGACATTTGATTTTGACTCCAGCGTGAAAACACTGTTCTGATGAGAACAATGCAGCTCCAACTGATTCCATAACGCATCTTTTTTCTTTTTTTTACAATACTGATTGGTTAAAAAGAACAGCTCTAACTATGATGTGATATGTTGTATTTAAAAACCAACATACTGTATGTCTCAGAAATCATCCCTGTAGGATGAAGCAGACACTGCTGGGCAACTTTTAGTTTATAATGATCTGGTTTCAAGAGAGCTAAAATGTAAAAGCTTTTCTGTCACTAGATCATCATGCAAATGGATTAAATAATGTGATTTAACCCTTAAAGTCACGTAACAGATCAGATAAGGAATTGATTAAAACAGTCTTAAAACCATTTTTCACTACACGTAATATTAGAATCTGGTTTTCTTACCTCCACCAAGGATGTTATGTTTTCGGCTGTGTCCGTTGGTTTTTTTGTCTGCCTGTTAGCAAAGATCAGGTAAAAACTAAAGAACAGCTTTGGAGGAAAATTTTCAGGAAATGCTGGTGTTGTCACGAAAAAACAATGGATTCAATTCTGGTGCTGATCCAGATTATGATTGGGATCGCACTATTGCTTTAATTACGCTGTGGCAGGGGTTTGTGAGTGCTTCTAGTTTTAATTGTTAATTATAAAAGCAAGCATAAATTTGGGGATGAGAAACCGCTGACTGAACAGTGCTGGCTGTGTTGGTTGTTTGGTCAGAAGCGGATGAATATTCCCCCACTTATCAGAATTATTCAGACTTTGCTCTCTTGGTGTGCTCCGTTACTCGTCGGTTCGGCTGTTTATTTGACACATTTGTTGATGATTGTTGGATCGAACTGTAATTTCATGGGGGAAGTTTGCGATTTTCAGCAATTTTGTAAAACCAATATTGCACACAAGTACTTTTATGTATCACAGTGAGGAATGTGGATGTGTTGAGCCTGTAGATTAACCAAACTGTGGCTGTTAAACAGCATTTACTACAGACACTGTGATAGGACTGATCCTGTGTATTAAGAATAACTTAATAAGGAAATCTCAGCATTATAACAGCAAATGTTTGGTTAAAATGTGAAAAGATTAAATTTAACAGCTGTTGTTTGGTGTTAGAAACATATCAGACACTAAAGCTCTGATTCATCAATAAAGTGTTAATTTTCCAACCTGCTGGTTTCGAATGTCATGAGGCTACTTTTATTTTTTCCTTAACAGGATGTTAAAGCTCACAAACAGAGTTGGTGGTTATTTATTTTTCTGCTTCCTTCCTGTTATCTTCACACCTCTACTCAGTGGCTGATCAGTTTTTATAGCAGCTGAATTTTTTATAGCATCTTTGGTTCACTTGGATTATGTTCACAGGCCACTAGAGTTTATTTGAAAAGAGCAGGGATATGACCATTATTGCTGTTTTTGAAAGATTGCTAAAATGTTATGTTTCCCATAAACAAAGAGGTGCTAATCTTGGACAATATATTATAGTGAAACTAAAAAATAAAGAGATTTAGAAGGAAGCCATTGCAACCACTTCCTGAAATTCCAACATACATCAACTTTTTGTTTCTCCAAAGCCCTGCAGTAATTTGGGAGTTTTGTCACAATCTAAGCCAACATGGTGTTGAAGTTTTGATGTTTTAACTATATAACAAGTGTAAAGAGAACCAGTATCAAAATAAATGTTAAAGCTGCTGCCAGTGTCACCATGGTAACCACAAAGCTGTGTTTGTCACTCCCTGATAACAGTCCCTATAGGTGTCAAATCCTGGTCCTGGAGGGCCACCATCCTGCATGTTTTAGGTGTTTCTCTGCTCCATCATGCCGGATTTGAAGGACTGAGTAATTAACAGGCTTCTGCAGAACTTAGACCTGCTAAAGAGCAGAGAAACAACTAAAACATGCAAGATAGTGAGGGGAAAGGGGGAGATTTCAGAGAAAAGTGTAAGTCACTGAGTAATGTATATTTCCCAAGCCTAAGATCTGTGGGAGTGAAAACAGTTGTTTTTAGCAATATTTTAAAACGAGTGACAGCTCAAAATTTAGTGCATGTCACATCAAAATCCAATCTCCAAAAATCTATTTATGAAAACGTGCTAAATATGTTACAATGTCACTTCAGTCGTGCAACAATCAACTTCCTGTGATCCGTTTAAAATTTAACCAAGATTTCTTCTGCAAAGTTTGGCTGAGATGTAGATCTCCAAACAAGGCTGGCTTTCCTTCCTGTTTTCCTCCCAAACCCCATTGAATGTGGTAAGCTTTTGCAATTTTTGTGTGAATTTCATCTCTGTTGCACAGTCTACCAGAAGTCATAGTGCACCATTCCTGATCGAGTCACATCTTTTGATGTACTTTGTTTTATGGATTTTTTTTCAAAGCTGCAGGAGGAAGAGTAAGAAAAAAAATTGTGACAAATGAATAGTAATAAGGGGGTTCCAGTGTGTATGGATTTGTACATCAAATACACAAGTTTGAACATCTTTGCTTATAACCTAACATTTTTTCCATCTGCTTTAGCTTTGAGATAAAAAATGTCACGAGCAGAAAGTAATGAAGGACATAGAGGTGTTATATTTTTTTGTGCTTGATGAACTTACTCTGTCATCATTCATTTTCTGTTCAAAAAAGAAACACGAGTCTTGTGATCCACTTCTGCATTTTTCATTAATATTCCAAATGCACGAGTTGAGGCATTTTCCCACTTTTTTTTGTCAGTGTTAGGACCTGCCCGCTGCTCATTAATATGCATGAGCCTATCTTTAGATTTGAAGCCATGCAGCCCATAAAGCTTCCACTGCTGCTGCAAAAAAAGAGATCTGGTTAAGGTGACGTTATCTTGTACCATTTATTGTACATCAAACAAAATCAATTTAAGAAACAACCCCCCCCCCCCAAAATATTCTTTTTGTTATGGCGAGCAGAGCAGCAGAAAGTGGCGGAAAACTCAATACTCGAAAAAGCTGTCTGTTCAGTATGAATGTTTTTACATAAAGTAGCAGAAAATTGTAGAAATGAGACGGAGAATAATCCCCACTTTTCCCCCCGTAATGCATGACTTGAGGGCAAGTTCCTTTTAGCAGCAACAGACCACTCCAGATTAGTTCTTGTTCTGCACAGCGGCGCCTGGCAAAAATCTCTCGCCAGCAGCAGTGGGAAGGCTCATTTGAGTTCCCAAATCCTGCAGTCAACAGCCACCCATCTCACTGCGCGCTATTTCTGGCCTTGATTACAATTTGTGTGTCAGAGTGTCTCGCTGTGGAGGAAGAGCCACGAGGAAGTATTCAATTATATGTGCAGTTGGCTGAGCGCGGTGAGCTTCTCGCAGGTTTGGTCCCTTTGTAGGAAGAGACAAGACAAAAGGACGTTGTGTTAAAATTTATACAGGCATTCATCTTTTAAACTAAACAAGTTGGATGAGGACTGCTGAGGACAGATACTGGGCATAATTAACTGGAACTTTGTGTTCAAAAACTAAACAAAGCCTGCTGTAAGGAAGCAGTGTTATTGGTTTTATGCAAAATGGATTAGCATATAGACTTTGCAGCACATTACAACAGACTGCTGTTGATTCGCTTGTGCAAATTAGCTCGAGTAAAACATCCAAGCGGGAAAAAAAAACAACAAAACTGCATCATGTTTTATTCAGCATCTTACACACTCTTTGTCAATAGTTCAGCCCAGCAATCATTTTGCTCACCTCAACAACATCCACAGCGCTGCGTTTAACGACATTAAATTGTAAAGGGAGACTGCCATTAGAGGCTGCACTTGTCTAACTTGGTAGTGTTTTCCTCCATAATGGGCCTGAAGGGCTACTATGTGCTCCGCGGGTCCACTTAATGGTGTGCTGATCTTTTAGAGCCCATTACTCAGAGAATCCTTGTCATTGGCCTTGCCCTTCCTCAGTACAACACTTTTCACTCACTGGTAATGAGACGTCTCTATTTACATCAAGTCCCGATTACTAATGCAGAGGCAGCAGTGAGGGAATAATGTGGCCACCTCTGCCAGCCCTCACGGCTGACACCTGGAAGTGGGAAATCCTGCACATGCAGACATACTGAGATGTTTTAGGTAGATGCGTCAAATAATAGAGGAATACACAACACGCCGTAAAAGCGCCTAACAGATCTACTGAGACAAAGAGGTATTTATTTTCACTCTTATCTTCGAGAAAGCTTAGGTTTTTCCTAAATGGCTTTTCCAAAGCTGAAGTGGACTTTCCAGGAAAAAAAGTAAGCACTGCCTTGGGCCTCAAACAACTAGAGGACTCATAAAATACGAAATAAACTTATGACAAGGATATTATTATTGCTATTATTATTATGATGATATTTGTTTGCATAGCAAATGCTAATTAAATGTGTTTTTTTTATTGGTACAATCCGAAATTATCAAATGCATAAATTACTTATGCAATTATGTAAATGCAGGCCCAGATTTTCAAACTAACTCTTACATGCAAAAGAAAAAGAAGGTGTTATGTGCTTATTTTGGTGGTTTTAGGTAGTTGGCAAAACGAGACTCCCCAGAATGAGTTAAATAATTAGAAATATTTAGTGGATCTTATCTGACAGCATCAAAGGTTGACTGAAATCACCACAAAGATGGATTTCTGGCCCACTCTGTCACAGGAACTATAAACCTCCACAGTCATAGGTTAAGTGAAGATCTTACTGCTCCTAAAACAAACAGCTAGAAAGATACGTTCAGACTATTTTACAATTTTGAAGAACCTACCATTAACAGTAAGCTACAAGTAGGTCCTAGATAAATATGGGTTAAACAATAATGAGGCCTCCATGTTTGTGTTTTGCCTTGGGCACCAAAATGACTAAACGGGCCTCTGATAACAGAACACATTTGCAGCATGTGTACAGTTTTGTGCTAGGGTTGAATTCCAGCGAGACTGCAAATACAAACAGTACTTCAACAAACGCCCTGCTCAGTTAATATTCACGTGGAATGACAGCGTTCTTCTGAGGATGTCAGATTTATTTTAGACGCTGTCGGCCCAAAAATTAATGACATGAAACCGAACATGATTAAGACGCGTTTAGAGTCAGGGAGAGGCTGACACCAGGGATCAAACTGATCAAACTGTACTATAGTTTGAGATGAGGTGCTCAACAGAAAGCCAAAGATGGCAGGGCTGTCAGCAGAACCCGTCACCATGGTAACCCAGAACATAAAGAAGAAGCTCATAGAGCCGTCTCAGCTCGTGTCAGAGAACCATGGGATCCATGTTTACCTGCGTTCTTGGACAGCAAACTTTCGTTCTTAGTTCCTTGCCTCCTGTGAACAGGGTTATCTGATTCTCGGCAACAGGCCGTACAGAAGTCTGTCTAACACACAGTCCACTTGTTAAGTAAAGAAAAAAGAAATCTTCACCTGAGACCCAAGAGTGAAATTTTCTATTTAAAGTTAGCAAAGTCGCCTCTATGCACTTTCATATCTTCATTGTAGAAACAAAGGTTGAGTAAATATTACCCTGCACATTCTAAGTACACATATAATATTGATTTAACATTAACCTACTTCCAGCCTTTCTGCTTAGGCCTAAGATTACAACACACACTTAACTCAACTTGCCCATGATGAGGAAAAGACTGTTTGGCACATTTCAACCTCTATGTATGTTAACCATCCCTGCGTCAGCTGGTTGTACACCTCATGAGCTTTGTAATGTTTGAATTCCTCCTCTTTATAATAGAAGAATTTATAAATTATAGCTGCAGAGGTTAAGGTTGGGCAGATCCTCCGTGTGTAGGGTGTTGAATCTCTTAGAAGAACTTTGATGGCAAATGGCACAGGGGTTTCCCTCTGAAGGCTGAACATTTTGTGATATACCAATGTCTCCCTTTTCCTACTGTATTTACAAAGTTCTTCAAAAGTATCTGGTTGCTCCGGAGTGACTTCTGCTTGAGAACGTGCTTGTACTCACATCACTGTGTAGCCGTTCAACAGGGCAGCAGACAAACATGGGGTGATGGGTAAGAGGTGTACGGTGGACGGGAGAAGTTTGCTATCTCTTAAATGTCAAATCTGTACACTAGAGAAACAAAACCCTCTGGTTGATATAAAACCACAAACTTTATTGAGAAGCATAAATAAAAAATGGGTTGTTTTTTTCTGAGCCCTGTTTCAGTTCAGTCTAATCCCCCCCACCCCTCAAATACTCACTACAATCGAATTAAAATCAGAAATAATCTGTGGTAATCACTTTGAAATACAGAGAAACTAGGTACAAAAAATTGTCAAGGCTAGTATCTTAGTTTAAAATGTGAGTAGAGGCAGACAGATTTGCACGGTGAAGAGGAGTAGTCGCGGACAGCATCTGTAATGGGCTGCTGTGAGCCATATTTGTTGTTACCTGCGAGTTCTCATCTCACTTACACACTGAGTCCTGTCTTTGTTTACAACGCGGCTGTAATGGAGGCACCATGGACTTTCCTCAGTCAATACAAACACTGTTCCAGACCCCAGCTGCTTCATAACTTGGCAGCATGAAGCTAAAGCATGCACACTGCAGCACACACACACAAACACACACACATGCGAGCTCAGCAGTACTGTTACCGAGCCTTAGGCTGTTTCTGTGGATGTCTTACTCATGCAGAGAAATATTAGTACATAGCATGGAGTGCATTTGATAAATTGAGGTGTTCCATAAAATTTATCTCTGCTGCTACAACCAGTATCCATCTCACACCTCCGTGTTTGTGTAATTTGGATTATTTCATAATAGGTTTATGATGGGGGAAACTCTTTTGGGAAGAAAAGACTGCGGCTTTGTGTTGAATCTGAGTTCACACCAATCTGTTTAGTGATTTAAATAATTTGAACAGTTTAAACTACAGGAGCTGCAGGGTATAAAGGGACGTGAAAGCAATAAATGAGTAGAACCAGATAGTACACACTGTGACTCATTGCCACACTCAGGCCTTTACAGCTCTTTATGACTGCTTGCACACTAAAACAAAGATTTAAATAAAGATTTTTTCCACAGTTAGCAAAACCTCACCCTCGAGTAGCAAAAAGCCCCAGTCCAGATTTGCAAGGTGTAAGCACAAAGTCAGCCTCACCCTCAACACTTTTATCTGTTTTAAACACAAAAAGATGTAATGTCTTTGCCTTGCCATTTCAAAGCGCTGACTTTTCAAATGAACCTATTGGTTAAACAGATCCACCAGGTGTTCTAACATGTACTCTATGTGCTCCATTGAGAACACACCAATCAGGTATAAGCAATATATCGATGCAGAATCTGTGGGCGGATGGATTCGGCACACAGGGAAGTTCCTCCGATGAGGAACTCCGATGCTATAGCCTGGGATGCTGATGCATGACCAGATCCAGCGAGGTGGCTGTAAATGTGGAAGATGTAGTGTATTTATTAAGGCAAAGCGGCTTTAATGTGTGTGCCCATGTCAGTGCGCGTGCTTGTCTGTTCCAAAAAAACCTCTCAGGAAACTCTAGACAAATTTGATTAAATCTTGAAGAAAGAAATCACTGCATCCACTGAACTTTTAGAGTCAACCCAATCCAAGATGGCCGAGACAGCCAACAGACCTTAAGAAAACACAGAAATGGCTCTAACTTGGTTGATTTTACAAATACTGACCTAAGATTTAGTGTGTTAATTGGTTGAGACTATCCTAAAACATTATTATTAACTGTGTGGCAAAATATTTAATGAACCACCGGAAAGATTTTTCCAGAGGCAATCACTGAATGTTCATTTAAAACTGATCAACTTTTAGACACGATCCAGTTTAATATAATTGCCTCAAATAACTGACCTTAGAAAACAAAAATGGCTATAATTCAGTCAGTTTTACAGATATTGAACTAAAATTTGACGTGGTGGTAGCCAAGAGTCATTTATAACTCACACTCTGACCAAGACATCTTGCAATATTGTGAGATTGAATGTGGATAACATTATTTTCAAAGTTTGACTAATACTTTGGCTAAAGCTGTAATTTCTCCTCATAAAATGATTTTGGCTTAAAACTCTGGCATTAAAGGTGGAGGGTGATATGCCCTTCTTTAAGGAATGCCAGGACTTTGTTTATTTTTTTTACAGTATTTGTCTATATAAATATTTTAAGTTTACAGAAAGCTGGAATATACTTAGTTCTGACTTCCTTGTTGACTGACTTGAGTTTATGGTAAGAAATAAATTGTTCATCAGTCTGCAGAGCTGGTCTTGTGTAATTTTTGGTAAATTTATTTTGGTTCTGTTCTCTTTAAACCTCACTTACAGTAATCATGAGGAAACTAAAAGTGCAAGAAGTGTTTTAGGTTTAGCACATTTGTGTGTAAACTTCAGGTGATGAACAATGTGCAGTTCTTATAAATTAGTGTACAAAGTGTTACTTTAAAACTGGGTTGTTCTGCTATTTCTGTATAGTGTTTTGAAAAAATAAAATAAAAGAGGCTTCTGCTTTTAAAATTGTGTCTGAACAACCATGAAAACCTGTAAATTAGAGTCAGTGACCCAGGGGATTTTTTTTCCCTGTTCATTTCAACATTTATTACGACCGTCCTTTTTCTCTTCTGTAAACCGGTCCCCTCTTTGGTCCCTGCTCGTGTGTGAGCTGCCTTCCTGCTTTTCCTTTGTCACATTTGTGAGTTTGACGGCGTTGTGCTTTTTCTGAGCACTAAGAGCTTCTGTCAGCTGCTGATTCCTTCTTAGCGTTCCTGTTTTCATTAACGGTTGCCCCCACCTGCTCTACGATTACTAGGTATTTACATGAATGGCTTTGGACTTGTAGATCCCTCTACATTAATAAAACAGTAATTAACTGATTCCACATGAATAATAGCCCAGAAGGTTCATGTATTTTAATCAGTTTGTACTAAAAGAAGTACTACATAATGTCTCTCACCAATGGAATGAATGAACAGTACTGGAAATACCCGGTCTGGGCCATAATTCTTCATAAGAGGAAATAAAGGGCTTATAGGACCAAGGTGTCTTTCGGGTAAAGTGTAGTTGTAGAACAAGAAATAGGTAAATGTGGGGGGCTTTTCTCTTTTATGCCTTTTGAATAGTTGTCACTATGAAGCTAAAGATTGAAGACAACTGTTATTATGCTAATTTAAACTTTATCCAGAGTGGTCCTGGCACCGAGAACTTCGAATTAATGGTACTGTGTGAACAAAAGCCCATCTTCCAGGTGTACTATGCACGAACTGTTAACTGGCCGTCTTTCATCACGGAGGACTGTGCCAGCGACCATCCATTTAGACTCGATTCAGGCCCTCTAATGAAATGCTCCATCTCTGCCATCAGACCGCTCTTTTCACGATCTATTACACTTTATACATTCATTGCTCAGTTGCATTATGTGCCACAGACTTCTGCTCTCCTGCTGGACTGTTTCAATTATGAGGAGGAGGGAAAGTCATATTATCATTTTCCTTTCCAGGCTCTCCCCCACCACTCACACACACTTCCTGTGTGATTCTCCACCTTTTGCAGAGACCTTATGTTTACTGCATGTGTCTTCTTATTTAATGTTAAAGTGTTTGCGGGGTTTAGCATCCATCAAGTCACAGTACATGTTCTCTTAAGTTACCCTCCAGGGTTAGAGTTTGGAATAATCTTCACCAGGTGGGTGGAGAGAGACAGCATGGAAATGGCGTAGCTTTAGACGTTTACAGGAATTTAAACGTCTGGATTTTGGTCCTCAAGATACAAAACAAGCTGTCGATGCAAAATAAGAATTTGGTGTTTTTGCAACATTTTGAGGCCAGGTCCTTTCACTGATCCTGGTGAAAACTGGTGCTGTTGTTTGATAAGAGTGTTGATGAGTAGTTGTGAGTGAATACATATTTGCGTTGTTATCTTTCCAATAGACCTTTTCTGCTGTCAGGCTCTGGTTGTAGGAAAGTTTTCACCCCGTGTTTTTTTTTTTCTTTTCTCAAAATAAACTTTGCAAATTACCACACTGGATTTTTTTCTGTCTCACTTACTGTTTTTTGCCACAACACCAGCTGCTTAGGTTGTTCACTGTGATGTGTCAGAAAACCAGAAATGAGCATTTGCAAGAAACACTGAAACCTTAAGAAAGATGAAATGCCACACAGCTTATATATATATATATATATATATATATATTTGCACACATACAGGTGAAGAGTGAGTTACTCTGCACTGCAAGTACTTTAAGTGTAATTTTGAGTTACTTTCATTGGCACTTATTACTATTCTAGACCTGCAAACGACAACATTGCAGAAAAATAAATCACTGCCCTAAATTTACAGCATTTTATCACCAGGACAATATTTTCTGATTACAATTAGGAACAAAGCACATCAACTGTAAAGTCTGGCTTCCAGCTACTTTGGTTGATGATGCCTTGCAGATATAGTTGTGCTTGGGTTCCTGCCGTGTTCCTGCAAAGCAAGAACAGATAAAATAAAGATGTATTTCTGTTCTAACTCTCAAAGGTTTTTCTTCAAAACTAGAAGTGAAGTTTTTCTTTTTCCAAACCTCCCAAATCTCCTACAAAAAACACTGCGGAAGCATAAATATTGATGCGTGAGCAGCAAACGCTTTTTAAAGTTCATAATTGTCTTCAACGTTCGTCTAAGGCTTATGTTCACTCTGCATTTCTGTCTGCCTGCCTCATTAAGAGTTCTGTCAGGGACTGAGAAACAGGTGTGTGGTTACCATGGTAACTCCAATAAGCCACTGGCAGAAGCTTTAACATTTTTTTTGAGCTTGGTTTTCTTTTCTTTCCTTATACAGTTTAAACATCAGAACGTCATCATTTCGTCAGCATAGATCAGGGGTTCTTAAACCTTTTGTAGCGTGGCCCGCCTCAGAACATACTTGGCTCTCCAGGTATCACGTAATGCCACAGACATTAAAAACCAGCAGCAGAAGCTTACAATCCAATCTGACATAACTGAGCAAACTGGCCAAACCTCTAACCCTGGTTAAGTGGTGGCTCCTAATGTTTTTTTTTTTTTTCTGTTGTGCAGCTTTTGTTTCTAGCTGATCCTCTAGAACAATAATTTCCAAACCTTAGAGGTTCCACAAAATGAGTCACACACTTCTGGTCCCAACTATGGCTGGTTGAAGTATACAAACACTGCTAGTAAAGCATTATAAAATGCTGTTATGTATCTTTTTAAAATATATATTTGTAATTACAGTTTTTGTCTTTGTAGCAGTTAAAGCTAAATATGCTACAGATAAATGCTTTTAAAATTACACTCAGTTTTTCAGCTCTTCTCTAGACCCCCATTTGATGTTTCATGACACATAGTGGAGTCCCGACCCCTACTTTGGGAAGCTATCAAAAGTTCGCTGGTGCTGCTTAAGTAACCACCAGATTATCCACTGTCCACTCCAGCTTCCACAGGGGTTCCTAAAATACTCTTCATGGTGCTTTGGCTTCAAGCAGTTTCCATCTGGAGCCGAGACTGGAAATTGCTTGAATCGCTCTTCTCTGTGATTTTTTTGGTTTACATCACAGTTCAGCTGATGACAGTTAATTGATTTATTAATGAGTAAATTTCTTCTGAATACCACCAGAGGGATCCTAAATATTCACCAGTGGTACTTGTACCACAATTTGAGAATCATGAGTTTAGATTATTACAAAATTAATCCCCAGATTAACAAACTGATGCATGTTGAAATGACGGTTAGTAGCTGCTTTTGAGTTTAAGAAACTGTTTCTGGTCCAGGAGTTTTATATAACGATTATGTTTTAGTTGTAGTAATATTTTTATTTCAACCCTAAAAACAAGACAAGTAGAACTTCCGAGCAGTCCAATATTAATTTGATCTGAGGGTTTGAAGCTGCATGTTTACATTTTGTCAAAGTCAAAGAGAGAGCTTAAAGAACCTCATTAGTGTAGTCTCAAAGGAAACTTTTTTCCCCCTATTGATTGTACTTATTAAACTATGTGACTGATTAGACTGTTGCTATCACATTATTGCAGTATTCTGAGAAAACCCAACCAACAAACTCACAGCAAAACAAATTAAAGAGTGTTTCGATCAATGTCTAAATGAAGTTAAACACTCTCCATATCCGACCCCGGTCATAGATCATTAAACAGTTTATTAAAAACTGCTGAAGGCTTTTCTCTTTAAGTATGAGTTCGATATGCTGCTGCACACAGTTCCACACATTCGAACAGGAATCAGGAGGATGAAAGCAGACAATATTCTTTCAAAAGGAATGTAAAGCACTTCTTTATTATATAGTACATAAAGCTGAAGTGGATGAATTATCAGTCCTTCTTGCTGCAGAAATGAAGTTTGTTGGCACTGAATTATTCCTAATTCCTAAATGTTTGTAAATCTTTAGTGGTTGACAGGCTAAAACAGAAACAATAAGAAGCAAATTCTCGGTATGAGAATTGTACACAAAGGTAGATGAATCACAAAATTACTTTACAGATTATCTGATAATGCAAACAACTCCTAGATGAAGTACATCGGGGCACAGTGTGCTCCAGTTTCTTACAATACAGAACACTATTTATACACGTGTTAGCCTGTTATCGAGGCTACGCTGAATTATTAATGATAATATTGGTTAACAAATCCCATTAATCAAAGTTGCTGCCACAGAGACCCATCTCCTCCCTCGAGCCCATTGAGTGGGATGCACAGGATCATTAGAGGCTAATGGAGACCAGCGGAGGTCAGCTGCACACAAACATACAACCTAAAAAAGGGAAAACATGCAGAGATCAGAGGTAATTTATGCTGTATTTTACCTTTACATGTGAGCCGATATAACAACACCTCCCACCTACAATATACAGGCTTATAAAACAGTCAGATAATCGGTTTCACTGTTTCCCACCTTGGTGTGCAGACAAAGATTTAACGCTCCTGTTTTGCACTTGGCCTCCTAATTTCATATGCCTAATTCAGACATGGCAGAGAAAATAAATGGCTGGTTAACTGGTTTAAAAAGGATACACTAATTTGATTATCTAAACAAGCCATTGTTCAAGCAATAATGTGTGACTCTACAGAAACCAACTTTATTTCTCAGCCATAAAACACTGTACAAGCTAAAAGGTTATACCTATACACATACAAATATAAATAAAAACAAACTGCATCAAACACAGACCCAATCGCCAAATAATTTTTTAAATGTTTATTTTGTTTTATTTTTTTAATATATATATATTTTTTTCATCCACAGGATTATAACGGAAATGCTGAAATACCCACACCGGGCCACTAGGGGGCGAGAACATCCACACTGACAACATATCAACATACAGAAAAAGAACACTCAGAGCTTTGCTGAAAAAATCTCCAAACAATTATAGCTCGTGTCTTGATAAACTTTGCAATTTCCTCTAAGTTGTACATTATTTCAGCATACAAATTCTACTGACGACAGGACCAGGAAACACGAGACCTAAAGTCAGTTAACTGTGGCGGCCATCTTGAATAGGTACATCAAATGATTAATTTCTGAGACTGTCTTTAAAATCTGTCTAGTGCCTAATGAGATTTTTTTTGCTAACACACAAACACAGATAGAGACAATTACATGATTGTCTGCCCTTCACAGTGGCAGGTGATAAATATCTGATGTAGTGGAGATGGAGCCGTAGTCTAAATGGTTAAGTATTTTATAACAAAGGCAAGCTGGACATTTTATAATATGACAGGTTGCTAATTGTCATCTAAATACGTTAGCTGTTTGGACTAAACGCCAAGCTTTAACATGTGGTTTGAAATTGCAGGATTCTAATTTAAACTGGACAAGAAAATAACCCCACATTTTTAATTCACTCAGTTAATATTCAGGACCATCTCTGCTGACACTCATCATCTTCCTCTTGTCTTCAGATCAAATAAACTCAGAGTTGCTGCAATAATGAGGATTAAATCAAAGCAATGTTCTATAAAATCTATTTACAAACTGTTTTAACACACTCCCCCCGTCCCCCCACACCCCGCTTGTTGTGCAGAACATTGTTAATCCCTTTTAAACTAGTTGATAGACTGGTAATCTAAATGAGACTTCTCGGCCATCTGAGGATCTGTCTTCATTAGGAGCAGATCCGCAGAGAATTTCTATTAGCTCACTATCAAGATGGGGGACTGTTAGGGGGGAAATTATGCATGTCACAAGACAAAGAGCGGGCGGACCAGAGCGAAGCCCGGTGGAGAATGAGAAGCCTTAATCAACGACTGGGACTGCCGGTGACAGGACACCGTGATCAGCCCCATGCCTCGCATCGTAGGAGATTATATCTAGTCTTTGACAGATTGACACTTCCTCTGTGAGTTTCTGGCTGATGAGAGGATCCGGCAATGACACTCCTCTTCTGCTCTGCTTTCACTTTTCTGACTTTGTTCTCAACAATCATTGGTCTTTCCCAGAATTTGGTCCTTATTTTTTCCTGTCATCTACAAGGCTAATGACGTGCTGTTCTTTGAAAGATACCAGCAGCAGAGTAAGCCTCGGGGGAACAACACGCAGCTGGCACTAAGTTAGTAAACTGCGGGCATGACAGAACAAAGGAGTTCAAAGTATCCGAGGGTGTTCTCATGGAACATATTTAATTATAAGCTACTATTCCCCTTAAATGAAAATGTAGAAGTATGTATTTCTTCCCTTTCTCTTGCTTCACTCTCCTGTTTAAAGTACTTTTCTAAACTCTCCCTTGTACATTCTTTTTTCACACATTTGTACCTGAAATAGTAATGTGATACGAAACTCTAATTGACATATTGGTAAAACCTCCAATTCCAAACCTTCCTTTCTATGTCTATCGCCCCCCTGCCAAAGGTGAAGGGGTGCTCATGTTTGTGTGCATATTTGTTTGTCTGTTCTGTTAGCAAAATATCTCTTGAACCACTGGGCAGATTTGAATGAAAATCCTGAAACGGTAATCATTGGCTGTGCATATACAACTGATCAAAGTTTGGAGTCAGCACCCATCAAAATGGCTGCCACAGCTAAATGACTCTACAAACACTAAAATGGATATACCTCGGTCTGTTTTACAGGTATTGAAATAAGATTTGGTAGCCCAGAGTCATTCAAAACAGATATTCTGTGCACTACACTTTGCACAAGATTTTTACTTAAAACTTTGACGTTAACTGTTAGAGTCAATGCTGCCTGTTAGCAAAACCCTGGACAGATCATAATAAAACTTGACTGGATGTACATGTACATGTACAACTGATTAACTTTGGGAGTCAGTCCTATTCAAGATGGCTGCCACTGCTAATCGATCTTAGGCAACATTAAAATGGCTAAACTGTAGTTAAATTTACAGATATCGAGCTAAAATTTGATGTGGTAGTAGCCGAGAGTCTTCCTTAATGCATACTCTGTGATCACAGATGTAATGGGATTGTGTGTAAGTTTAATTAGGGGGTTTCACCTCAACTGCTTTTGTTTCTCAACACAAGATGATCATTTAAAACTCTGACACGAAAGACGGTGGGTGATAGACATTCCTTCAAGGAATGCTAGCACTTTCAAATGTTTAGATTTATAAATATAAAGTAATTTAAAGACTATAATAAAACCATCCAAAATTCCCATAACAGAAAAAGCTCTAAGCCCATGCTCCTCAGTTAATGTTTTATGTCACAATCTTTGTATAAATTCTGTTGCAGCCCCCAGGCTTTTTGCCGTTTGTTTGTTGTTCGTATTACTTCTGCTTTTATTAAGTTTTTAAATATCTGTAAAACATTCTATCTAATATTGGTCCTGGCTCCAAAAATGTCAGTGGTCCAAGACTGTAATAGATAAGACAATTACATAATGTGTGACATTACCACAGCATGCATTTGAAACACTGTTGGGATTCAGGTAAATGGACGATTTGCCCGACTGTCTATAAATTAAACATAATGCTGTACGTGTGGTAGCTTTTTGGTGTGCACACATGATGAAGCGAATAACATTAACACACACACTTAATATGGTGAAGAAAATGGGGATGTATTTCTTCTCGTTCAATCTGGTTGTACTAAAAGAGTCAATCCTGAATGAACACATTTGGCTATAGCTTCATTGTTTCTCAAGTTTCCTGGCAACTCGTTCTTTCCTCATTGTTTTTCTTTTTGGGATCCTGTCTGACAGCTGATAATTAACATGATTTTGAGCTGAGGTCCGTTGAGGCAAAGGTGCTAATTAAAAACATTGAGACAGAATTGTAATTTTGCTCCGAAATGGTGCAGATCATTCAAATCATTGGCTAATATTTCCATTTAGTTGGATGTTGGAGCTGCTTCGGCGTTCATATTCATGTGTTTGAACCAGACAGTGAGCACTACAATATTGTGACACACTTTAAAATGATGGATACTCATCATTAGCACAGAATTAGCACAGGGATCCCATAATTGTTTTTTTCCCCATCATAAAACCTAAATCTATAAATACCTACAGTAGACTATATTTTAATAGTGTTATATAAGGGTCAAAAAGTTGAGTAAATCTGTCAGTGAACTGAATAATTCAGTTAATTTGAGTTCTGCTCATTATATTCATGTATGAAAACAAAGCAGCACAGACACATGAAGAGAAAGTGGAACTACTTGAGAAATATAATATGTGTCTGTAAATACTGTAGCTCCTTTCAAACTCGTTCTGCTGTTTGTGTCAAAGAAGATAGCTCTCCTTACAGAGTCCAGCTCTGCTGCTCAACTCTTTAATAAAAGAAAAGGAGTTCTTCTCTTTGTTTCTGCCCACAGCATTATGTGAGCTCTACAAAAAGCATTGGTTTCCTCAGCTAGGCTACATCTGCAGAAATTGTGATGAAAAACAAACACATTTGACTGAATTGGATTATTAATTCAGGACAAGTTTCAAAAAGGTATAGCCTCTTTTTATTCTGGTTGGGTTTCAGAGTTTGAATATCAGGCAGAAGTTCTTTCATGAAACAAGCTAACAACTAATCAAACTGAGGACAGTTCCAAAGCAGATTTCTGACAAATTAAAGCAACTCTAATTTGAAAAACTTCATAACAGTTCGGGTAAACGCTCCTTTATAAATCTATGCACCCTGTTACTTTTGCATCAGAAGGTTATTTACATGCGGTGGCAGGAGTGTGCATGCACAGATTTTCTCTGGATACTTTGGTTAATTGTTCCAAAGTATCCCTTCAAAGTATAAAGACACAAAAAAGTTTGTTTTCACTTTCACTTACTTATATCAACATTTCCAAGGGTGGGAATACTGTTAGGAGGGAAATATATCAGATTCTGTTTATTTGTAAAGCTTGAAACTCCACGCTCTCCAGGTTTGAACTGCTAAAGCTCCCTGGATGGGATGCAAAACATTTTTATTATTATTATTAAACCTGTATTTTACCAGGAAATACATCCATTGAGATTATTAATCTCTTTTACAAGGATGTCCTGGCCAAGATAAGAAGCAGCACAATGTCATGGTGCAAACAAGCCATGACATTTACAGCAACAGTCTTTTTAACAGTGATAGTAATATTAAAATATATACAACAAAATATTAGGTAATAAGACATAAAATACAATGCAAGTTTAAAAAACATCCCAATTTGAGACACTTAAACGTTACAGTCGCAAGATGTGACTAAAACATCTTCAACCACAGACTGGAAGCTCAGTTGTCGCTTAATAAAATAACTAGCGTACAACAGAATAACAAGGATTTGAAGAAAAACCTTGAGTGAGTAAATTATCAACACAAGGCAGGTGTGATGATTAGTAAGGATTAGATTCAGGTGTGAAAGGAGAGTTAGGAACAAGAGTGGGTGAACTCCTTTTGAGTCAGCCCATCAGTGAGCTGGGTAGAAGTGATGACGAGTAAGGAAGGAAGGAGCCTCATTTTAAAAAGCAAGCAAAGGGTTTGCCCGTGGGAGGAAGTGTTGCCTTAAATCATGAATGACCTATCAGCTCAAACTAAGTTTTTCATGTCAACAACTTAATAGTGCAACAGAGACATAAAAATACTAAATATCACCTACCGGTTTACACCGAGCCTATAATTGATCATGTTCAGCAAAGTCACTGACTTCATTCATTACATTCAGACCCTGGCATCGGCGCAACTTTGTGTTGTTTACACCAGTTACGAGGTCGGAGTGGTCATGAGCCGGTTTAGGCGCTGGATCTGAGCCCTGTTTGAAATGGAGCACAAACCCCACCCACCCAGCTAGCCAGCTATGTCACCTGGGCTGCAAATGGTGTGCAGCCACTAAAAGAAACAAATCAGTAAATCAGTAATCAGTAAAACAAAACACAGTGGGTTTCACCAAAATCTAAATAAACCCACTGAAACCTGTTTGAGTAATACAGTCAATAATGTCCAAACACCATGAAATGTTTGTGCTGCAGGAAACAGATTACAAAGATATTAGTAATGCAATGCATAAAACCACAACTTTAAAGTTAAATCAATAAGGAACTGACAGATGTCCATAAAAAACATCCTATTTTTTGACATACTGTTCATGACATCTCATATTAGCAGGTTAAAACCTCTTAAAACAAACAGGAAAATGGCTTGTCTCTACCATCTCTTTGCAGCCTTCCATTTTACTGGCAGCATCATGTTTTTACATCCCATATGCTTTTGTGTGATGCAGTTTATTTAAGCCTATTTCAAGTTACTATTACTCTGGGTTACACCCTCTGATGCAGCCTGCAGGGCCCCTCTTCTCTAACTTTACTTCCCTAGGCCTGTAAGATAACAAGCATAACTTATCTTTTCTCTCATATAATGTATCGTCACATTTACTCAGAGGATTAGCACAGGGCGTTTGCTCAAACACTGTTATGTGACACAGTGCCCACGCTCTGCATCCGCTTTATGTTTGCTTTCAAATATGTCCCCTTCAAAATAACAGTGCCAAAAGCTGTTATCATAACTTCAATATCTTGAAAAAATATTGCTCTAAAAGTTAATTTCTGTGTAAAACAAACCAAAAGCATAACACGAGAGGCATTTTAAATCGTTTTATTGAATCTTTTATTGCCAGCAGCTCAGAAGCTAAAATTGAAATACTGTTTTATTTAAGACTTGAGTCTTCCCAGATATTACATTATATTATAAATAACTTAAAAAAAACTGGATCTCTCAGGGAAGAAAAAGGACCAATGCAGAACACGAGCGGATGAGAGCAGAAAAGAGGAACCTTGTGCGGTGGGTTTAGGTGAGGACGTGAGCCAAAATGGCAGCACATGCAAGCATGGAGCGGAATAGGAGATCTAGATATATTCAGGATATATGTAAAACAGAATATACACCAAAACATGCCTGATAAAGTGGAACTGTTATGACACATAGGAGGAAACAGCAGTATACAATATGATGCATTACAATATGATACAACTCAGTATACCTTTTTGGCTGCTTTATGAAGTTTGTTTTAGACTCAGTGCTGTCCCCATAGAAAAATCTATAAATTTAGCCAAAAGGGTCATTTTCCCTGATGGTCAAACCTAAGAATCAAGAACAAAAATGTGTTTTTTAAACCAGCTCTTTACCCTCGCAAGGATATACAAAAGGGCCTAACCAGTCTTCTTGTGTTTTGTTGACTTAAAGAAGGCTTTTAACCAAGTTCCTCATGGTGTCCTGTGGGAGGTACTTATGGAGTATGGGATTTCAGACCCCCTACTAAAAGCTATTCAGTCCACATAAAAGTAGAGTGATTGTTTGGTTCACATTGTTATTTTTAAATCAAACTCATTTCTTGTAAGTGTTCAGTTACTCTAAGGTTGCCCCTTGTTACAAATTCTGTTTATAACTTTTATGGACATTTTTAAGTGTAGCTAAATGGTAAAAGATCTCCAGTTTGGAGGCTTTGGATTGCACCTGCTTTCTGCAGATGATGTCGTCCTTTTGGCCTCATTGAACTGGGACCTTCATGAGCTACTGCCCCAAGTGGAGGAGTGCAAGTTTCTTAAGGATTTGTTCACAAGTGGGAGGAAAATGGAGCATAAGTTTGATAGGAGGAATATGATGGCATCTGCAATGGCGTAGACACCGTCACAATCTGACATGGTGAAGTAAGAGGTCAGCTGAAAGGCAAAGCTCTCAATTTGCCAATTGATCTATGTTTCAAACTTCACCTATGGTCATGAGCTATGTGTAATGACCTAAAGATGAGACTGAGAGTACAATGGGCTGAAACGAGTTTCCTCAGTACTCTTACAGATAGGGTGAAGAATTCAACTAATTAAGAGGAGCTGAGAGTAAAGATGCTACTCTTCTGTATCAAAAGGAGCCAGTTCAGGCTGTCCGGGCGTCTGGAAGGGATGCCTTCTGGTTGCTTTCTTAGGGAGGTGTTTCAGACATATCCCACAGAGGGAGACCTTGAGGCAAAGCCAGGACTGGCTGGAGAGATCATATTTCACACTCTGGAGTTCCCATGGATGAGCTGGAGGTGGTAGCTGGGGAGGGGGAGGTCTGTGGATTTCTGCTTAAGTTGTGGCCCTCACAACCTGGACTCATAGAAAAGGCAAAAGGTGGATTGATGGATGGATGATCATTTTAACCTACAGGTTGATATTAAGCCTTAAAAAACAAACACGACTGAAAACATGTCACATCTAGAATTGTATTTTAATCAAACAGTTTTCAATCAGTTCTCAGAGACTGCTGTACTTCTCAAACATCATTTTATCATATCTCCCAGCTTTCATTTCTTCCTCTCTTTGCTGTTGAAGGTCTGCTGAATATTTTAGTTTTTGCTTGTGGTTATATAATAAAACTTGTCGCCAGGGGTTGGGCCTACACAGGGGACACAGCTCTCTACTGAAAGTAAGCCCCAAGAAAACCTAGACCTATATGGAGGAGGCACAGAGTATAAACGTCTAATTGCATTACCCCTAACAAGTTTCTACATGACTGAATGATTAGGAGTGAATACAGCCGTCTGACAAAACCAAGCTCAGCAGGCCTCCTAGAGAACGAAGGAGAGCTACAGTAGACTGCACCGCAGGTTTAGGAGGCGATAAGGTGCGCCTGCATTCTCCGTTTTTATTATGAGGCGCCCGTAGAAATGGCAGAAGTTCAGAATATTCCTGCTGGCGGCCATGTTTTCTGGGAATCACAACAGTGTGCCGCAGCGATGCCTGTCATGTTGAGCGATTGGCTGGGAGAGGTGACGAGGCAACATGAACCCCAGCCAGTGTGTCTCTCCACCCACGCAGTGATTGAAAATGGCAAAGCGGTTAAACCCTCAGCAAGCTTTCGTGTCATGTTCACTTTTAACACGAACTTCTGATGCCGCATGAAAACAAACTTTATGAAGCATTGAGCTGCCTCCACTTTAACCACATTAGTCTGTGTTGCAGGAAGATCTGACAATAAGAGAGTAAATATTGCTACCCAGTGGAATAATAAGCTTCTCTGTGGAGAGATGCGGGGTTGCTTCCATAGTCTAGTGATCCCCTTGCTTGATCTGCTTGTGAGTCTTGTATTATTGGTATCTGGGACATCCAGCATCTTCAACTTGCTTTAAGTCTTGCAGGATAAGCAGCAGCTCCCCTCTTCTGGCGCTAGCTCAGAGCCTCGGGGGAGCGTCAGAATATACTTTTGCTTTGAAGCTCTGAGGGCTGTACCAATCTGCCAGTTTAATGGATCGAGCCTGGATTTTCAGAGGTGCCACAAAGACAGAACTATTTGCTGTGCTTGTTAAAAGGTGAAAGATTTAACTTTTCTCTCTCTTAACAGCGAAGTGTGGCCCCATTTCCAATTGGCAGATACATTAATTTGTTTGTTGTTCAACTGGCAAACAAGTAGGCAAAACAACAGTTCAGAAAGCGCCGTATCTGTCACTTCATTCTGCAACCGTAAGTCGCACTAAGCGCAAAGTCAGCGCTTCAAAGATTAGCACATCTGAAATGTCACAATTACAATAGGCCTCATCTTTATGGATTCAGTCCAACGGCATAAGACGTTTCAGCTCAGGAGATCCTCATGTGAATGCACTATCATTGGGCGGCATTAATAGTATTTTGGGTTCAAACCGTTTCATTGTGATGCGTTTGTTCAGCAACAGAAAGAGTGGAGGAAGAAAATAACTGAAACAACAAGTGAATGGTTTCAGGTCTGAACTAAATTGATCACATCGTCTAACACTGCAACACAAATGACTCATCCAAGTCTAAACGTTATTAAAGCAACAGGACAGAAAAAAAATGTGTGAAGAGGACAGATGGTTGATATATTGTTCAGCACAAGGTGCAGATTAGACCTGCAGAATTTAAAAAGAGAACTGAAACAAATGAATGCGACAAAGGTGCATTAATTATGAGCTGAATGCATGTTGAGGTTGTAAACATTGCTCTGTCCCTTTGCTTTGTTCCTGCAGCCTCATTTGTTAGTTTGTTTGCTTCTTTTGTTTGTTCATCATTCATGCTTTCATTTTCCATACCCGGGTTGCCATGCTCAAATTTGCAGGGGGGGATTGAAGTCTCTCCTAGCTGTTACCAGGCTAGAGGCAGAGAGAATGTCTGAGTGGTCAAATCTTGATGGAACCATATTTTTTTTTTCCAAGTTTGCTCACTAACCTAAATTCCCCTAATCCAGTAAGCAGTATTTCTATGTCATTATCACCTGCTGCCATAAAAAGTGGGTGATTATGCAAAAGTCTGTATGTGCGTGTTTGTTCATTGGTCCGTTAGCAAAATATTTCATGAATCATAAGACAGATTTTAGTGTAAGTCTTCAAAAGTATTTATTAGATGTACATCTTCGAATGATTAACATTTGGAGTCAATTTGCTGTGGTAGTAGGTGAGAGCCATCCCCAACACATACTCCATCACTAACAGATCACACAAGACCTTTGTTTAAAACTTTGGCATGCAAGGCGATGGCCAATATGCCTTATTTCGAGGAATGCTAGGTTTTAATTAGGTATGCAACTGAGTCAATAAAAGTGACACTGAGTGACACTGAGTGACACTGAGTGACACTGCTGGACTGGAAATGTCACCTTGCAGCAGGAAGATTGCAACTTCAGATTTCAGTTGGAGCCTTTCTGTGTAAGGTCTGCACGGTCCTGGTCATGAGTGGGTTTTCTCTGGGTACTCGGGTTTCCCTCCACAGTGTTCAGTTACCTGAAGATTCTTAGTTGAGAAGTGAGTGTTAGCTTGCATGGTTGTGTCACTGTGTTGGTCCTGACCGCAGACCAGTTCAGGGTGTTCTCCTCTTCCTGCTTGAGAACAATTGGGTTGTCTCCATCCTGTCACCCCTGCAACTTTGACTGACATACAGAGGGCAGGAAAAGTGACATGCTATGACATAAAGATGGTGTTTCTTGTTGTTTAATGATGATACTAAAAAATTATTGTTGGTGAAAAAATTCTCAAGTTTAAAAATTTTAGGTGATTGATTTAGATTTACCCCCCCCCCCCACAAAAAATCAATCAATCAATCAATCAATCAATCAACTTTATTTATATAGCACATTTTAAGAACCACAGGGGTAGCCAAAGTGCTGTACAATAGATAGATAAAAACAGTAAAAAGGAAATAGATAAAACAAATAAACAGATAACAAAAAAAAAGGATGGAAATTGTCAGTATTCTTTCTTTTTTATTCATTTACCATGTTAGAGCAATGGTTCTCAAGGCTCTCAAGGACTGCCACAGAAAACGCAAAGCTCTCAAACTCCTACCTAAACCTACATTAAACAGCAGTAGCACAAGCTTCATATTTGACATGAATGAGCAAACGGACCAAACCTTAACCTCAATTGAAGAATATGGTTTGCAATAGTTCTTTGATTTTTTTTTTTGACAAGAACAGTTTCACATAAACTGCGATTTTGCTTTTCTTCTGCCTCACAACAACTGAATAAAAAATTTGAGATAACTTGAATCAATTTTCCTCACTGTTTTGCACCTTTTCTTGCTCTCAGGTCCCATAAAGACCTCATTGGTGCTGCTAAAGTAGCCACGGGCACATCATCCACTCCAGTTTCCACAGGGGGTTTTTAAGTTATTATTTGTTACATTTTTGTTTGAAGTAGTTTCCATTTACAGCCAAGATCTTAATTTGCTCAAACCCCTCATCTATTTAGCAATCTCTGCTTTGTTAGTTTTACATCAAAGTTTATTTTATGATGGTTAATTAGCTTGTTATTTAATCTGATACCTAAATTTACCATTTTAGGAGTCCTGAGTACCACTAGGGCTCTTTGTACCACAGACTGAAAACAAGGATCTTTGAGGAAAGAAATACTTCAAACCTGGATATGGTGGTTTTTGACTAAAAAGAATGTGGAGCAACTGAATAAAGATTGATAAAACTGCACACATGACTGCCCTACTGCACATCCAGTCGAAGCAAACAGCGTGGCAGGGGCCGTCGCATCAGCTGAGATGGGGAGCGACGACTAATAATAGGAAGTGTCTTGAAATAGAAGCTGTCTCAGTCAGTTAAAAGGGTTGTTTGCTCATTAAAACAAGGACTCGGTAACATTTGTTTAAAAAAATACTGCATTTTATGAGTCCCTCAAATTTGGCACTGTGCGTGTCAGCCATTTGGAAACTACTCAGCATGTATGAGTGGAATAAAAATATTTGGATCATTTAACTTTAAGAAAACAAATACCGCAGGCAATAATTTTATCCCAATTTGCAGAATGCAGGCAAATGCTTAAAAACGGTGCACAACCATTTAGTCACTTTGACTGATTGGCTTGCTTGCATATAAAACTAAGATTATAAGGCTTTTTTACAACACCAGGTGGAATAATGTTGAGAGCGTTCCCCTCTCCTAATGTTCCAATAATTTAAGATTATACCACCATCCCCACACACACACTGCGAATCAAATTCAGCAGCACCTTCATAAACACCAAAATGGAGAGGAACTATGTGAGCGCCACATATACACACACAGCCACATGAAACCTTTATGAAAAGCTCCCGAGTGCAGAGTGTGCAGCAGAAACCTACTTCATCCTGCAAACAGCTGGAGGCTTTCTTTCTTCAGGGAAGGTCAAACATCTCTCCATACACACGGTACACCCAGTCATGCATTCGGATAAAATGTCGGCTCAAGTCTTTACTGGATATTCGTCCTATCTGAATTTTCAGAGAAATGGAGGAAAAAATCCTGATATTAGGGATTTTTTCCTCTTCTATAGCTACAAAAGATTAAAGTGAATACAGAGTAAAGGTAGAACAGAGCAACAATGAAAGATTCATTAAGAGCTAAAATTAGACAAAAGCTCTTCTAATAAACATGCACTAATTACATTGATGTAAAGAACGTTATCATTAATTGTGTGAATGCTTTTAAGCATTCACACCATTGTTTTCCTGGTTCTCTTTATTATCTATTATCTATTATCTATTATTATTCTTTCACTATTCCGTACGTTTTTCGGCACCTATCTCCTTCCACAATTTTTCAGCTATTTCAACTGTTCATATATCAAAACGTTCAGGTCATTAATGCCATTCCAGCTATGACTTTTGGTATTGGTGCAATTTTGGCTGTTTCAGATATTTAGCTTTTTTTTGCCATTTTTTTCTCATTGAAAATGAATGGGGCTGTGTTCAACTCTTTGAAATTCAGCTTTTTTCTTTCTGTTTCAGCATTTTTTTGCTAATATTACTTCTGCTAATGCAAATTCAGCTATAGTTTCAACTAATTCAGCTATAGCTTCAGCTAATTCAGCTAGAGCTTCAGCTAATTCAACTATGCTAATGCTAATTCAGCTATAGTTTCTTCTAATTCAGCTATAGTTTCTTCTAATTCAGCTATAGTTTCAGCAATTTCAACTATGCTTATGGTAATTCAGCTATAGTTCAGCTAATTCACCTATAGCTTCAGCTAATTTAGCTTTAGCTTCAGCTAA